>NC_057811.1:333192607-333203536 GCF_018294505.1 Triticum aestivum | reverse complement strand
ACCCGCAGCCGAAACCACCGGAGGCGCCCCCCCACGGCCAGACCCAGGGACCGGCGGTGGCACCGCGCCACGGCCACCGCCAGCGCCCAGCGGCGGCGCTACCCCGGCGCGTCCTGACCCGGAGGGCACTGCGGGCTTTTTCTCGGGCGGCAGCGCACCACCGCAGCCCGCCATAGCCCCAAGTGGAAGAATTCGCCGAGCACGACCACCCCCCGCAGAACGAAGGTGTGGATTGCGGCGACGAAAAACCCTAGTGTGCGAGGGAGAGGCTGGGGACGTCGATCGAACTCTGCATGCGACGTCGCCCACATTAGCGATCTGGACTGGACCTGACTGGGCCTCATACCCAGCAGTTCCCAGCCCACAGATACACTGCAGCCCGTCCTCCACACCCAGCCCACTTCGGCCCAGGAGCGTTTTCAAACGCTCCTAGCGAGCCGCCTGGATCGGGATCGCCATGACCGTCGGCTTCGCCGCCGCGGCCACCTCAGGCGCCGATCTAGGCCCTGCCGGCGTGGCTTTCTTCTACTCTTCACGGTGATCCACGAGTCCGGTCGGATCAGATCAAAAAACGTTAGGTTCGGAAGCCCTACCTTAGGAAGGGGGCCCTTCCATGGCTGGACCGCCGCCGCCGTCCTCCGATGAACCACGCGTCAAAGCATTTCCTTCTTCTCTCCCGCATGAAGCCCAACCCTAGCCGGATCATCGGGGGGCAGAACTTTGTCGATCGTAGTTGCCACTTCATCTTCGTCGTAACCTGCACTCAAAAAATCACACAAGAAATCGGAAGGCGTCGGCGATGGCGGAGATGGCGACGTCGCATCCGCGTCCTCTTCTCCATCGTCCTCGTCGTCGTCGGCGAGAGCCCAGAACCGGCCGCCCACCCGTCGATGGTCACCGGAGGATGGAGGCGGAGGCCCCGTGGTCGCCCCGCCCGCCGCGCCTCCAGTCGCCCTCATCGCTGATCACTTGTCCATGAGCCCCTTGTTGCGCAGATATTTGCTGACATTTGTTTTTCCACAAGTCTGGGATATTTACTAGTTGGAATTACACGTCCATCCAAATAAGCGCATGTCCGTCCACACAAAGCCTTGAATGAAGTGAATTCTGAAGTAAAGAAAAATCCAATGAAACCATATCATGCAAACTTTATTTTGATTAGGACCGAAAATGACACAACTGTCAGAAATAAATACTTCCTTCAACCCATATTAATTAATAATTAAATTTAGAAATAATGCGAGCATATGAACTCTAGTGGGCTGGGGATACCGTTGTTCCTCTAACCATCCAATCACAGGTTGGTTCGCGGAAATAGAAACTGTTGGAAGACCCTATCTCATCTCATGTAGATGTGGTACTACAAAAGTCCAAAGCAATTACGAAGCCCTCTTTTGGAAGGGACGAACACGTCTGTCTCGCGCTCCTTCACACGCCAAAGCAACAACAATACTAGTACTAGTATAGGCTGATTTGATAGGTAAACGAGGGAGGGAATCAAAGGAAGGAAATATTATTATTCATTCAGCCGTCCCTTCAAAGCTTCCTTCCTTCTCCACTCCATCAAACAAGCCCCAAACGTGCACGCGGCCAACGTGCACGGCACAGCCACGCCAACAGCAGCCGCATCTTAGTTCTTATCATCAATCATCAGTCCAAAATTTACACTTCATCAACCCGAATTTGACAAAATTTGGCAAAACTACCTTTGACTCTCTTTTTTTGAATGAAAAAGATAGAGAGAGAGAGAGAGTCTGTCTTCTTATCGCAACGCAAATCATTGGAACTGGTGAAGTGGTGGTGATGATGGCTTCCTCGCGGCACCTAAAACGAAACTGATTGCGGCGTGACGGACGCCAACAGCGACCACCCGTTAGCGCGATTCAAAACCACGAACCAAATTCCCCAATCCCCACGGTCGCGCACGCCAAAACGAACGAACGACATATCCGAACTCCTCCTCCTTCCCGAGCAAGCCAGCCAGGTCCCGGTCCCGGTCGTGCGCGGATCCGCCTTCTCCAATCCGATCGCCCCTGGCGCACCAGCGAGCCCAGATTTATGCGGCCGTACCGCCGCGCGCGCCCCAGCCATGCAGCAGAGTAGCAGCGGGGAACAGGGTTTGACTGCCGCGGAGTTGCGGGGAGTAGATTGGTACTATCATCTGGTCGCGCAATGGCGAGCCTGTCGGACTCTGGCGGCGGCCGGTCTGGCGCGGAGCTGATGGTGCCGCAGTTCCACCTCAAGGCGCTGCACGCCATCCTCGCCGCGCGCGCGCCGCGCCCGATCGCGCCGGCGCCGGCGTCGGCGTCGGCGGCGGTGCGGAGGCGGGACAGGTGGTTCCACCTGCCGCTCCACGCGCCGCCCGCGGCGGAGCACGTCCCGGAGCCGGCCCTCGGGGAGCCGGTCGTGGTGGACGTGTACCTGGCCCCGTCGGCCGGCGCCAGGGAGGAGGAGGAGGTGGTGGAGAGGTGGACGGTGGCGTGCGAGCCCTGGGCGCCGGGGGAGAGGGCGGCCGCCGAGGCGGGGGAAGGGCTGGCCGTCAACAGGGCCTACAAGCGCTGCATCACGCTGCTCAGGTCGCTCTACACCACGCTCCGCCTCCTCCCGGCGTACCGCGTCTTCCGCACGCTCTGCGCCTCCGGCCAGGGCTACAACTACGAGATGGGCTACCGCGTCGGCTCCTTCGCCGCCCCCTTCTCCCGCGCCGACGAGGCGGCCATGCGCACCCGCGGCTTCCCCCCCGTCGAGACCCACCTCGGCCGCCTGGTCGTGTCCGTCCAGTACCTCCCCACCCTCGCCGCCTACAACTTCGAGATCACGTCTCTCTCCTCCGCCATGCTCATCACCGATTACGTCGGGAGCCCGGCAGCGGAGCCTATGCGCTCCTTCCCGTCGTCGCTCACGGAGCCTGCCAGCTCGGCCTTGCCGCTGCCCTCACGGCGCCCCAACAGCTGGGCGTCGCCTGCTGGTGCCTACTGGCCACAGTCGCCCGGGCAGCACGCCAAGTTCTCGCCGCCCCCAACGCTGTACGCGTCTCCCACGCCATCTCCTCCCACGTTCGGTGGCGGCTACCTGCAGTCGCGGCTGAGCGGGGAGACCGCACCAATGAGCATACCGCAAGCGGGCGGAGGGAGGGGCCCTGTCCAGTATCGGAACATGTCCGATCCCAGCAGGGGGTTCATGCTGCCTCCACCTTCACCCAAGAGCGTGCGAGGGGAGGCACGGTCACACGAGTCACTCACAGAGAGCGGCCGCTCATCCCGGAAGGCAGAGGGGCTCCGGATGGCCGATCTCTACGCTAACTTGCCTGCTGCTCCAAAGGTGATTCCTCGCATTTGCATATGCTTAACTGATGATGTTTGTGTGCATAACTGAAAACTCAAGGACAGTTTAGATTGTATGGAATCGGTCTATCCGAAATGCAGCCCGGGGTCTATAAGGGTGGTTGATATGATGTTGTGTCAAGTAGGGTGGAATCTTGGTAATTTTAGTAGTCCCTTCACCAATTCGGTAGGTAGTACTTCCTCCGTCCCAAATTACTCGTCGCTGAAATGGATGTATCTAGAACTAAAATACATCTAGATAAGTACATCCATACGTGCGACAAGTAATTCGGAACGGAGGGAGTAGTATACAAGGTCAGGAGCCTACACGCCTTAGTGTGGAATCTTGGTAATTTTAGTAATCCTCACTAAAGTTAGAAGGCCGTGGCAACACATGCAACCAACCATAAAGTCATGTTGTTAAAACTTCCCTTTCACCAATTCGGTACAAGATTAGGAGCCTAAACTTTAGTCTATTATTCTCATTTAAACAGATACATGATTTCAGCATAAAGAGCGCCCTGTTAGAGCCTTAGTGTGAGCGCACAGCTATTTGTTTGAGAACTAATACATAGCTTGTTTAATTTAGCCTGATATTGTTTCTCGAACATTTAGCCTGATAGTTGTAGTAGCACAATTTGTATCACTCCAGACTGGCGCTTGGTATGATATGATTCTCATAATCTTATGGTGCCGCGGCATACTAAACCTTCTTTTTATTGAATTTTGTTTGATTACTAATGACAATTGTATTGTCAATCTGTACCATGTACACACCATGATTGGAGCATAAGAGTTCACCAGAATTGCTCAAAGCCTGACATGCTATTTTATTTATTTGAATTTACTTATTTAGGCAATGACACCTCACCTGGTTCTTTGTAGATCAAACCTGTCCGGACTAAGTAGCTTTAGTCCTAATAGTATGAAAATGCATATTCGGGTCTCAAAAAAGTAGACAAGTTCCGGAAATATGCATTTTGATACTTTTAGGACTAACTTGACATACTTGTGATACTTTATAGGACCTCTGGTGCACTTTATATCATGGCTGCTAGTTTTATAAGGCCCTGTGAAGTAAGAAAACTCCTTATATTGAGTAAATTTGCGTAAGCTCGCCCTTTTCCAATATATCTCCTCTGTATCCCTGATGCTATTCATAAATTAGTTTATGCATTACACATACTTGGTCGTAGATTCTATGTCAAAACTTGAAAATCTTAATTTTGTTACTCCCTCCGATCCATCTTAATTGTAGCTGATTTAGTACAAAGTCGTACTGAATCAGCGACAATTAATATGGATCTGAGGGAGTATAATATTCATATCTGGGATTGGAAATAACTGTTCCAAAAGTTGATAGATGTGAAACTTGTTATATTCATATTTGATACTGGAAATCACTATGCCGATAGCTGACAAACATAGTGTTCACATTGTAAATCAGTGGATTTCTAAGAATTTTATTTCTAATCTTATGCCCTTGTTTTTTTTTCAATGAGTTGAATTAAACAGTAAGTTCTTCTTTCTGAATTCACCTGTTAGGCCAATTCGCTATGATAAAGATCCGTGAGCACTTGCATTTAAGATCATGTTGCTAAAGAAATGTAATAAGCCAAATCGGCATGTCTCCTTCATAACTGAGCATCTCTCAGTCTCAGTTGGTGGGACTGCATGAGAGATAAACCCGCCTACTCTAACTGAGTTATGATGTTTGGAGTACCAGAGTTCAACTCCTGTTGGCGGAATGTATTCCGTGGAGTGCCGGTGTCTGAGCCGTTCTTGTACAAACAATACCAGTAGGTGCACCTGCTTGAGTTTTCTAAGCATGTCTTCTTCATAAATCAGTATTTAGTAGTTTATCCAAAATAACTTGTTTGTGCACTCCATTTCTGCTCAAACAAATCTTCAAGTGTTTCTTTTTCGCCAACTGATATGTGGGCCACATCTTATAAGAACCTGATACCGATATATTACGGCCTTTTCCTTCTTATCTTTTTTTCGCATGGTCCACAACCTGTGCATTGCAAGTGTGAGGGGATGTTTGGATGTTGGCAAAGTTCTATGCCAAAAGTGGCAGGCAAACGGGTCACCACTCTTCACACCTATGACGGGCAGCATATGAGTCTTATGATTACCTTCATTTTTCCATTGCGCTCTATAAACCAAGGTTGATAGACTAGATTTTATGCCTGCTAAGTCTATATCTTTTGGCCTATATGCAGACTAAGGACAGTAGGGAGGAATCTGGTAGGTTCTCAGGTGTTTTCTCCTCTAGTGGTTCTCCACGACACGGGATTTCAAGGAGTTCAAGCAGACTGTCTACGCAAGATGATACTGATGATGCATATCTTCCTTTTGCTGTGGATGATGTCGATGCACCTGATTCCAGACCTGGGTATGTTTGAGTCCTGCTTCAAATTTGCAAGATATTTCCATGTGGCTCATGACCTGGGTATCCAGTTAGTTAATTAAGCAGTATATGCTACATGTACAGTATATGTTATGTGATGTTTAGTAGTACTTGAGAGCCTTTTGTTAACCCTGTTTAATAAATCTTATCGATCAGCAAAATTTGACGTGCTTCCATGACATGCACTTTACAGGAGCAGTGGTGGTAGGGGGGACCAGTCGGGTACGTCCTCCCATAAATCGCAAGATGCTGCTGTTGGCTATCTTGTCCATCTGCTGAGGTCTGCACGTCCGTTGCGAGATCCTAGCAATTCATCTGTGACATCAAGGGCCGAATCTACCGAAGCAGGCAACACCAGCTCGTTCATGTCCCGTAGAACATCTGATGCATTCGAGGAGCTTGAATCTTTCAAAGACATAAAGGAGAACCTGCTCTCCCGTAGTAGATCTAGAATGCAAGATTCATTCGATAGATCCTAACCTAACGGACGAAGGCTCCCAATCAGCCAAACACACAGGATACTATTACACGGTAAGATCGGTATACTTATCGAGGAATGAGGGGATCTCCATGAGCTATGTATATAACCATCAACTGGCACACTTGTTACACCATCTTGTTCTCAAACTCAAGCAGTCTCGTGATCCGCCTCTGTTGATAGTGTTTTGTATAAAAGCAAAACCGACCGGATTCGTGTTGCTGGAAACCCACTGGTGTGTGTTTGGAATTATATATAATCATCATCATACTGAACTATTTATTTGTTCCATGCCAGCTCTTTGTACTAATGCTCTTGGTGCGCTGCATCCTTGATGTCCTGAGATGAGATTTCTGCGTGAGGGACTGAGGGGCAGTATGAAACCATGAATTCTGCAGCAGATGCATTCTTACTTGCTTTGCGACTGATGCTTCTGTACTACCTGGTTATCTGTAAAGCGCACTGCCGGAATCGAAAATGGCAGGTTCGAGCTTGCTTGCAACGTTGGAGTTTCTGCTTTCAGCCTGGCTTGTGTGTATCCATTTCCCTTTTTGTGGCATCTGCCCTTTTCTTCAGAGCAAACGCGTCTCTGTAAACGAGTAAAGTAACGGCAGGAATCATCTTCATCATCCCTTTTGCTTGTTTCGAGTGAGAACGCGCTCCATCCGCTCCAACGAGAGCTGGATAACGCAAATGTTTCCTGAAAATGTTGAGCTGTGAGTCGTCGCAAGCAAGCTTCTGAACCCGTTCAGTTTTAGGCGGGTAACATGAGCACATCTGTTCACAAGGTGGCCGATTGTGCTGATGCTTCTGTTCGCATTTGTGTTTTCCAGGGACAAAACCAGCCAAGTGACAAATAGCAGAAAAAGCCACTGACGCTGTTACCACGCCGCTCTTTCCCAGTTCTGTGATGCATCAGGACGACGGTTACCAGTGTTACCACGCCGTTCTTTCCCAGTTTTGTGGATTCGTCGAAAACTTGTGGGACGCGCCGGACGAACGCCTGTTTGGCGGTGCAGCGGCGCTCAAACAACCCGAGGTAGCGCTACTCTTGCCGTTTTAACTCGAGTGGAAATGGAATCCCACCGGCCCGAAGTGTTCTCGAGCGCTTCCCAGATGTCGCACCACGTACTCTCAAGGATCAATTAATAAATAAAGGAAAGAAAAAGAAAACTCGCTGTTTTGATTTTTTGTGGACCCTGATTAGTGCAACACATGTCGCATGAAGCAATTCCGCCCTGACTTCTTTTATGACAACTTTAGTTACCCGAGGATGGCAACTTTAGTTGTGAAGCATGACAAATTTCTACTCTCTCTGTTCCTAAATATTTGTCTTTCTAGAGATTTTAACAAGTGACTACATACGAAGCAAAATGAGTGAACCTACACTCTAAAATATGTCTACATACATTCGTATGTTGTAACCATTTGAAATGGCTAGAAAGACAAATATTTGGGAACGGACGGAGTATTTGAATGACAAGTTTTAGTTTTTTTTTCGATGACAATTTTAGTTGTAAAAACATCAGGGCGGTGTTACTTCGTGCCACACGTGTGATACTTATTTTTTTTAACACAACACGGATGCAAACGCTCACACATGCCTCGCTGTGTTTCTACGCTGGTTCGAATCAAAACTCTTTGCAGTGCCCATATAATACCCGCCGAAGGCGTGCGACTCACAGAAAGTTGATCTCAGTGTGTGGCCACGTATCATTCCTTCTTATTTGCAGTGCTAAAGAAAAATATCCATGACGATGAGCTAGTTTCCCTATAAATACCCCGGCCGCCGCGCGTATGGTTACCACGATCCACTCCCCGTTCCCATCTGCACACAACAGTGCCAGAGCTCCTCCTCTCATTGCACCTGCGGTGCGCCGCGTCCATGGCTCCCGCCGACCTTAGCTCGCGCGTCCACGCGGCCGCAGACGCCGCACCCAAGTCCCCCGCCGAGCCGAAGCAAGAAGAGATCAGTCCCGCGGCGGCCGACGTGGAGGCGGGTGGCGGCAGCCCGGGCGGCGACGGCGTCAACTACGTAGCCCGCGCGCAGTGGCTCCGCGCGGCCGTCCTGGGCGCCAACGACGGCCTCGTCACCGTGGCCTCCCTCATGATCGGCGTCGGCGCCGTCAACGAGTCCAGGCGCGCGATGCTCGTGTCGGGCGTCGCGGGGCTCGTGTCCGGCGCCTGCAGCATGGCCATCGGCGAGTTCGTGTCCGTGTACGCGCAGTACGACATCGAGGTGGCCCAGATCAAGCGCACCCGCCGCGACGACGGCGACGGAGGCAGCGGCGACAGGAGTAGCCTGCCGAGCCCGACGATGGGGGCGGGGGCGTCGGCCCTGGCGTTCGCGACGGGCGCCGCGCTGCCGCTTCTGAGCGGCGGGTTCGTGCGGACGTGGGCGGGCAGGGTGGCGGCCGTGTGCGCGGCGAGCAGCGTCGGGCTCGCCGGCTTCGGCGTGCTGGGCGCGTACCTGGGCGGCGCGAGCGCGGTGCGGTCCGGGGCCCGGGTGCTCGTGGGAGGGTGGCTCGCCATGGCCACCACCTACGGGGCGCTGAAGCTCTTCGGAGTGCACGGTGCTTAGGCGCGCGCAAATTACGGGCAGTATATATTTTGCCGCGGGAATAACCGAGCCAATGGATTATTAGAAAACACGACTAGCAGAGTAGCGCTAGGTCTGTTGGCGCTTTGCATTACATGTAGTACTCCGTAGTACTGGTATATTATATTGCTGCTAACGTAACGTGCATGTGGCCGGTCGTACTACTACTAGCCAGGAGGTCGTATATTTGAACACAGATTATGAAGTTTGTTGTTGCTGGCCTATGTAAAGAATGTTGCATGTCATTCTGCATTCGGAAATGTCACAGCTTAAGTATAGTTACAACTTGTCATGAGGTCATTCAAACATCTCAACCGTGTTGCAATGTTGTGAGAGTGTTGCTACACACACGACAAAGTTGCGTCCGATGCATGGACAATCGTACGTGGCAGAGCCAACAGTGCGTGGTAGGCAATTGTTTGTTTTTTGGCTGTTGCTTAGAGCTGTCGGGAGGAAGTATCGTTTCCAGGTCGTGCGGGCAAGTGTCGTCCGTAAAAGCAATTTTGATGTTGTGATTTGCTAATGTGTTGTTGTAATGACGTCGTTCCTGTATGCCATTTCCTTCCATGGGTTTGGATTGGGCGGCGTGATGTGGCATGGTTGTGCTACCCGAGTTCATCCTCAATCAACCCCGGTCTTTAGCCTCTCCGCCTTCATTGGCCATGTTAGGTGTGGATTTCAGCTGTGTTGGAAGGGGTCTTAGTTTGCGCCTATAAGTGTCACAGAGATGGCGTCTACCTCTCGTATGGTGCCGCCTCTTGATATTTCAGTTGCCTATTCGCCGTGCATGCTATAGTTTATTCCACGATGTTGGCTGCTAATCCGCGGTTGAGTTATGTGTTCTTGGTGTAGTCGCGGTTGGTCGTTGTCATTGTGGTAACGATAGCTTAGTATGATAGAAAGGTTCGTTCTTTTCTGTATGCTCAATTTTGCAATGCCCTTTGATGGTGTTGGTGGCAAGCATCGAAACCAGAGCTAGCCGGTGAGGGTCTTGGGTGTGATGATCTCTTAATGCGGTGATATATAACATCCGGCGAACAAAGAAAAGCCATCAACACTCCACGGCGATAGTTGTCGAGTAAGCAGGTGTTGTTATTGCAATCCACTTGTTCACGGCATGCTGAGGCCTCGAGGCCTTTCAATAGTGCCGAGGGCACCCCAGTGCATTGCTTGACTTTACTTCTATGGTGATGGACCACATATAACATCGGTTTATTACTGCTTTGTCAAGTCCGTGTGTCTGTTTCATTCGTTTTTATATTTCCTTTCTTTTCATTGTAATATTTCCGAGTTTACAGAGTAAGGTTTCAGCTCAAATGTTTAACTGATGACTGCGTAGGAGAAGTTAGAAGCCTAGTTTTCTACTCCCTCCGTTCCTAAATATAAGTCTTTGTAGAGATTTCACTATAGACTACATACGAAGCAAAATGAATGAATCTACACTCTAAAATGCATCTACATACATCTGTATGTGGTTCATAGTGAAATCTCTCCAAAGACTTATATTTAGGAACGGAGGGAGTAGTTGTGATACTTTTAGGTAGTGCCATATCCTTAGAGTTACTAAGCTCCCAGGAAATCCCGCGCCCTGGTGAATCGCGGCTAGCGAGCACCGCCTTGACCTCGCGTGTAAGTCGTCGGATCGGTCAAGGAGAGCGTTGGTCCTAGTCGCAGGGTGTCGTGGCCTCGCTGCGGACGAAAAGGGGCAGGCCGGCCTTGTTTCGCTTCTTCAGGTCGTATCCACACAGACACCGGGGAGATTGGAATATATTCTAGTTGTGATTTTTTTGTAGTGCTAGTTATTTTCTGATCACTTCCGCTTCGGTAGACCCCCTCCAACACAAGGACGGCTAAGATTGTCCCATACCCCTTCATAACGGAGGGCACGATGGGCAAAACTCGAAAAGAGGCCGCCTGCCCGCTGTCCCAATCGCAACCCCCACGCCCCCACGTCCTACGCTGATTACGCGCCCGCTAGCGCGCCCACCCCGCTATGTACGCGCGGATAGGCATGCATGCATGCATGCATGGCGCGGTTACGGGCCCCGCTGCCGCCTGCCGCGCTGCACCCCCGCTTCCGCCTCGCCCGCCACGCCGGCCTGCGGCGCCCGCTTCC
>NC_057811.1:333189884-333192194 GCF_018294505.1 Triticum aestivum | reverse complement strand
TGCCCCGCGTGCCCCGACGCCTATCGGTGGGCGCGCCCGTCCAATGCCCCCGACGAGTGCTCCCATAAAGCCGCCCCCGACCCGCGCTCGTCTCACAGAAAACGCCCCGACCCGCCTCTCCTCTTAGAAACCGTCCCCGATCCCGCCTCTCCTCTCTCCGGCGCAATGCCTCGTGGACGCGGATGCTTCGGCTGGCGTTGGTTCGGCTGGGGAGGCGGCAGTGGAGGCGCAGGGAGCAGTCGCCGGGCGGGAGGCGGCGGTGGAGGCGGCGACAGCGGCGGTGGACGCGGCGCCGCGTTGGGCGGTCTGTGGCCCTCTAGCCTCACCGGGCCGCAGACTGTCGATATCTACCGGCACGGCATCCCCGTGCCGCCATCGTGTCGCCTAGCACACGGCTGGCACGTGACGAGAACCGGCTATGCCACGCCTGGGCCGGCACAACCCGGTCCATGGAAGCCCGAAGGTCGCCTGAACTTCTGGCAAGGCCGCGACTTCGACACCGTGGTCACCTTCTACAAGTCTCGGGGCATCCGCGCGGACGCTCCAAACGCGCCCCTTGCGCCCCCCGCCGTCCCGGTCGTGCAGGCCCGTGCCGGTCGGCGCGCTCGCGCAGGTGCCCCGGCTAATCCCGCCGCCGCGCCCGCTGCTCCATCAGGCGCCCCTGAGTTTCAGATCCCGCCGGAACTGGCGGCGATGCAAGAGGAGGGCGACCCGTTGGAGTCGCCGGGTTTGATCCGCGCGATCCGGAACTCCACGTTGGAGACCGGTTGGATGCCGCCGGCGGATATTGTTGACCCGATGGACCCGACAGACGAGCCGGGATACTGGCAGGTGATCAGGGACTCGACCGATACACTAGCGCAGGAGTCGGCTACCGCGGAGGAATTTTTCGGATACTTAGGCAGTTCCGATGACTCAGACGGCGGCGAAGACGGCGGCCAGACCGTAGTGGTTGATCTTCTGAGTAGCGAGGAGGAGTAGTTAGATTTGTTTTAGTGTTAATCTTTTTTCATGTAAAATTTCGTTCGAATGTAAAATATCCTAAATATGAACGAAATTATGTTGCTTCAATGAGTAATGGAATGATTGTATAATAAACAGGTCTTCGAATAGTAGACGCCCGGTGATAAGTTGAGCTCTCACGGAACCAATAAAAAGCCCCACACCACTGACATGTAAGATCCGGACTGCCATAATACGAACGGCCCCTCTGAACAGCTGCATCAACATCAATAGATTTACTAAACCAATAATATGAAGCACCAGACGCAGCAGTAGCCTCTTCAGCACTGGGAACAAAATTATTTGCAAATACAAGAATTTCAGCACTGGGAACAAAATTATCTGAAAATACAAAAAACTGCTACAACCAAAATCAAAAGAAATAAAAACACAGTCCAAACAACCCCAGCCTATCGAAAGCACGCACCACCGACGACAGCGCACACACATGCATGTGCCATGCACGCAAACGCACGCATACACCACGGGGTGCACCTAACAGCACCAAGCGCACGTGCATGCGCCATGCACGCAAACGCGAGGGTACGCCACAGGGTGCACCTAACACGAACACTGCACTGCACGCAACCTCAGCAGGGCCAACGTAGGGCCCCACGCAAGGTTGGAACGAAAACGGAGACAAAACGAACGTTGCGTCACGTCCGGCAAGTGTTTTAGGGGTTTTTCACCAGGAAAATTCTAGGAAATGTATCGTGCGTCGGAAAAATATGAAAATTGGCATGGGTGCTGTTGAGGGTGATGCCAACGTGTGGAAAAAGTATCATGCCATTTGGTGGAGTAAAAAAAAGTAGTTGGGAACCCCCTCTGGAAGAGCGAAACGAAGCTCGTTGCACTAGGGGTATGTGATCGCATGCATGCAATTGCACCAAAATGGGCAGACATGTGGGCACGGCTGAAGTGGGGACCCACGCAAGGTTTGAACGGAAACGGACACAAAACGCACGTTGCGTCACGTCCGGCCAGTGTTTTAGGGCATTTTTCCTGGGAAAATCCTAGGAAATGCATCGAGCGCCGGAAAAATATGCAAACTGCCGTGGGTGCTGTCGACGGTGATGCCAACGTTGTGGAAAAAGTCTCGTGCCATTTGGCGGAGTAAAAAAAACGTAGTGTGGAACCCCCCTCCGGTAGACAGAAACTAACCTCGATGCACTAGGGTTACGTGATCGCATGCATGCAATTGCATCAAAGTGTGCGTACACGTGGGCACGGCCAACGTAGGCCCCCATGCAAGGTTGGAACGAAAACGGATACAAAACGAACGTTGCGTCACGTCCGGCCAGTGTTTTA
>NC_057811.1:333129807-333189530 GCF_018294505.1 Triticum aestivum | reverse complement strand
AAAGTTTCGTGACGTTTGACAGAGTAGAAAAAAACCGTAGTTGGGAACCCCCTCTCCGGCAGACCGAAAAGTAGCTGGTTGCACTGGGGCTACATGATCGCATGCATGCAAGTGCACCAAAGTGTGCGTACACGTGGGCACGGCCAACGTAGGCCCCCACGCAAGGTTGGAACGAAAACGGATACAAAACGAACGTTGCGTCACGTCCGGCCAGTGTTTTATTGATTTTTGACCGGGAAAACCCTAGAAAATGCATCGAGCGTCCCAAAAATATGAAAATTGGCGTGGGTGCTGTCGACGGTGATGCCAACGTGTGGAAAAAGTCTCGTGCCATTTGGCGGAGTAAAAAAAGTACCTATCAATCAATGTATTTTCGATAATGGTTGTTTTAAAAAACGAACGCAAGTAATGATTGGGAAAAAAACTAATGAATGGGTTCTTAGAAAAAAATTAATAGATAGGCCCCGCGTATACATGCATATCCATCGGGGGTCAAAGCCCAAGTGGACGCCGCCTCCACGCCTCCACGATCGCCAGTCCACGCCGCCTCAACGCCTCCATGCCGCCTCCACGATCGCCTCCCCCGACGCTGCCCCCGACGCCACCTCACGCCGCCTCCACGATCGCCTCCCCCGACGCCATCTGCGGCCGACGCCGCCCCCGACACCACCTCACGCCGACGCCACGATCGCCTCCCCCGACGCCATCTGCGGGCGACGCCGCCCCCAACGCCACCTCACGCCTACGCCATCTGCCACCGACGCCAACTCACGCCGACGCACCAGACAGCGACTGCCCTGACACGATCTGCCCCGACGCCATCTGCGGCCGACGCCGTTGCCCCCGTCGCCACGTAACGCCGACGCGCCCAAGTTGGTCAACACAGATTCGGACCTACTTGCATGTTTCATGTGCTTTATCATGGATAACCTTGATCCTAGAATTTTTTGTCCTAGATCATTAGAGTGTGTAGTTAGTGCACTAAGTACTGCGTAAATACATGCATGCATGAGTGGCTGATACATGCACTGTAGATACCATAGTTTTTCTTAGTTCTGTCAAAACCACCTAAGTGTTTGGCTATAGTGTAGTTTTCCCAAACACACCCTAAGTTGCACCTTGGAATATGTAATGTGAATGAGGTTATATATCTATGAATTTTATTTGCAGGTTGCGACCGACGCCATCTGCCACCAACGCCACCGTGCCGTCGTCCCCCAGGGCCGGCCCTGATCCCATGGCACGAGGTACTATGCATTCATCATGTTTATCATGTACCCATATAAAGTAGCTAACATTATTTTTGCTCCTATTCCTAGCGACGGTGGAGTACGGAGATATTTTTTGTTCGGTTGAGAAGTGGTGTCTCTTGGTCAGCAAACTAAACTCTAGGCAGAAAAAGCGTTTTGCAAGCACTAGTCCGGAAAAAATGCTGATGATTCCTAGTGTGCTCATGCGAAAATGTTTGCTCAAGTTCATTATTAAATCATATGGGTTGGACAGAAAAAGGTTCATCATGCCAACAAAAAATGGTGCGATATCATTGCGCACCGAAGATGTGTTTGACATTTTCGGGCTACAGAACAAGGGCAAAGATGCCATGAAAGTGCTAGGAAAAGGGGGGTTAAAGGCGAAGGTGAAGGTGCCTAGTCGCTTTCTAGATTCCAATACGGGGGAAATGATGATAGACGAGCTGATTGAGAACATCGTTGCCAGTGGCACGTACGATGATGATTTTCTCCGTAGAATTTTTCTGGTTCTTCTAGGCACGGTTCTTGCACCGCAGTCCATGAAAGAAGTTCCTAATGCTTATTACAAGTTAGTGCACGATGTGGAGGCCATCAAAGCATTTAATTGGAACGCGTTTACTTTACGCGTTTGCGTTGAAGGCTTCACAAAGACCTTATCAGATCTTACAAAATTTACTTGGCCGATCGGAAACCTTGCCCTCCTACAGGTAAATCTTATGTTATATTTGTTTCTTTCGAACTATAGTTTGTGAAATTTTTTTGCTAATATACTTCATGTTCATGCAGTACTTGTTTTGGGACAAAGTGCAGCCACTGGATGATGAGGCATTTGATCCATTGGCTCATGAATATCCGTTGATGCTTAATTGGTCAGAAGATGAGGCTAAGAAGCGTGACGCGTACGACACGTCATACGGCCGTGGTAATGGGACGGCAAGTTACTATTAATATGTTACTATTTCGTACTGCATGCACTTATGTTACTATTTATATGTTGAGAAATTTATATTGATTTTACCTGTCACAGATTGATGACGTGATAAGTGAGAAGTACAGGAAAACATTAATTGCTCAACAAGGAAGAAAGGCGGAGGAAGAATTAGAGCAAGAATTAGAGCAAGAAGATGGTGCCCAAAAAAAGAAAGATAATAGAGATGAGGCTTCATCGAGCAGGGATAGTACATTAGATCAAGTGATGAAATGCATCAAAGATATGCAAAAAGAAATTAGACTTCTCCCTCAAAAATGTGCTGAGGTAATATGAGTGATGTTCAGTTTACATTGGATTATTCATAATTTATGCATGTAGTTAATGCTTTCGATGTGTCATTGCAGATAGTAGTGGAGAAGCTGGAGAAGAAAGGTCTTGTATTCAAGCCAAACAAGGGGTCTGATGGTGACATTGAGTTTGTGGAGCATAGTGAAGACTGGGTGGGGAAGTATGTGTTGGAGATCGTTGCAGAAATTAAAAAATTTCTACGCATCACCAAGAACAATCTATGGAGTCTTCTAGCAATGAGAGGGAAAAGAGTGCATCTACATACCCTTGTAGATCGCGAGCGGAAGCGTTCAAGTGAACGGGGTTGATGGAGTCGTACTCGTCGTGATCCAAATCACCGATGACCGAGCGCCGAACGGACGGCACCTCCGCGTTCAACACACGTACGGTTGGGCAAGACGTCTCCTCCTTCTTGATCCAGCAAGGGGGAGGGAGAGGTTGATGGAGATCCAGCAGCACGACGGCGTGGTGGTGGAAGCAGCGGGGATCTCGGCAGGGCTTCGCCAAGCTCAGCGAGAGGGAGAGGTGTCACGGGAGGGAGAGGGAGGCGCCAGGGGCTTGGGTGCGGCTGCCCTCCCTCCCCCCTCTTTATATAGGGCCCCTGGGGGGGCGCCGGCCCTAGGAGATCCAATCTCCAAGGGGGGGCGGCGGCCAAGGGGGTGGCTTGCCCCCCAAGCCAAGTGGGGCGCCCCCCACCCCTAGGGTTTCCAACCCTAGGCGCAGGGGGAGGCCCAAGGAGGGCGCACCAGCCCACCAGGGGCTGGTTCCCCTCCCACTTCAGCCCATGGGGCCCTCCAGGATAGGTGGCCCCACCCGGTGGACCCCCGGGACCCTTCCGGTGGTCCCGGTACAATACCGGTGACCCCCGAAACTTTCCCGGTGGCCGAAACTGAACTTCCTATATACAATTCTTCACCTCCGGACCATTCCGGAACTCCTCGTGACGTCCGGGATCTTATCCGGGACTTCGAACGACTTTCGGATTTCCGCATACTAATATCTCTACAACCCTAGCGTCACCGAACCTTAAGTGTGTAGACCCTACGGGTTCGGGAGACATGCAGACATGACCGAGACGACTCTCCGGTCAATAACCAACAGCGAGATCTGGATACCCATGTTGGCTCCCACATGTTCCTCGATGATCTCATCGGATGAACCACGATGTCAAGGATTCAATCAATCACGTATACAATTCCCTTTGTCAATCGGTACGTTACTTGCCCGAGATTCGATCGTCGGTATCCCAATACCTTGTTCAATCTCGTTACCGGCAAGTCACTTTACTCGTACCGTAATGCATGATCCCGTGACCAAACACTTGGTCACATTGAGCTCATTATGATGATGCATTACCGAGTGGGCCCAGAGATACCTCTCCGTCATACGGAGTGACAAATCCCAGTCTCGATTCGTGCCGACCCAACAGACACTTTCGGAGATACCCGTAGTGCACCTTTATAGCCACCCAGTTACGTTGTGACGTTTGGCACACCCAAAGCACTCCTATGGTATCTGGGAGTTGCACAATCTCATGGTCTAAGGAAATGATACTTGACATTTGGAAAAGCTCTAGCAAACGAACTACACGATCTTGTGCTATGCTTAGGATTGGGTCTTGTCCATCACATCATTCTCCTAATGATGTGATCCCGTTATCAATGACATCCAATGTCCATAGTCAGGAAACCATGACTATCTGTTGATCAACGAGCTAGTCAACTAGAGGCTCACTAGGGACATGTTGTGGTCTATGTATTCACACATGTATTACGATTTCCGGATAACACAATTATAGCATGAACAATAGACAATTATCATGAACAAGGAAATATAATAATAACCATTTTATTATTGCCTCTAGGGCATATTTTCAACAGTCTCCCACTTGCACTAGAGTCAGTAATCTAGTTACATTTTGATGAATCGAACACCCATAGAGTTCTGGTGTTGATCATGTTTTGCTCTAGGGAGAGGTTTAGTCAACGGATCTGCTACATTCAGGTCCGTATGTACTTTACAAATATCTATGTCTCCATTTTGAACATTTTCACGAATGGAGTTGAAGCGACGCTTGATATGCCTGGTCTTCCTGTGAAACCTGGGCTCCTTGGCAAGGGCAATAGCTCCAGTGTTGTCACAGAAGAGAGTGATCGGGCCCGACGCATTGGGAATAACTCCTAGGTCGGTAATGAACTCCTTCACCCAGATTGCTTCTTGTGCTGCCTCTGAGGCTGCCATGTATTCCGCTTCACATGTAGATCCTGCCACAACGCTTTGCTTGCAACTGCACCAGCTTACTGCCCCACCATTCAAAATATACACGTATCTGGTTTGTGACTTAGAGTCATCCAGATCTGTGTCGAAGCTAGCATCGACGTAACCCTTTACGACAAGCTCTTCGTCACCTCCATAAACGAGAAACATATCCTTAGTCCTCTTCAGGTACTTCAGGATATTCTTGACCGCTGTCTAGTGTTCCATGCCGGGATTACTTTGGTACCTTCCTACCAAACTTACGGCAAGGTTTACATCAGGTCTGGTACATAGCATGGCATACATAATAGACCCTATGGCCGAGGCATAGGGGACGACACTCATCTTTTCTCTATCTTCTGCCGTGGTCGGGCATTGAGCCGTGCTCAATTGCACACCTTGCAATACAGGCAAGAACCCCTTCTTGGACTGATCCATATTGAACTTCTTCAATATCTTGTCAAGGTACGTACTTTGTGAAAGACCAATGAGGCGTCTTGATCTATCTCTATAGATCTTGATGCCTAATATATAAGCAGCTTCTCCAAGGTCCTTCATTGAAAAACACTTGTTCAAGTAGGCCTTTATGCTTCCCAAGAATTCTATATCATTTCCCATCAACAGTATGTCATCCACATATAATATGAGAAATGCTACAGAGCTCCCACTCACTTTCTTGTAAACACAGGCTTCTCCATAAGTCTGTGTAAACCCAAACGCTTTGATCATCTCATCAAATCGAATGTTCCAACTCCGAGATGCTTGCACCAGCCCATAGATGGAGCGCTGGAGCTTGCATACCTTGTTAGCATTCTTAGGATCGACAAAACCTTCCGACTGCATCATATACAATTCTTCCTTAAGAAAGCCGTTAAGGAATGCCGTTTTGACGTCCATTTGCCATATCTCATAATCATAGTATGCGGCAATTGCCAACATGATTCGGACGGACTTCAGCTTCGCTACGGGTGAGAAAGTCTCATCGTAGTCAACCCCTTGAACTTGTCGATAACCCTTAGCGACAAGTCGAGCTTTATAGATGGTAACATTACCATCCGCGTCCGTCTTCTTCTTAAAGATCCATTTGTTTTCTATCGCTCGCCGATCATCGGGCAAGTCTGTCAAAGTCCACACTTTGTTTTCATACATGGATCCTATCTTGGATTGCATGGCTTCAAGCCATTTGTTGGAATCTGGGCCCGCCATTGCTTCTTCATAGTTCGAAGGTTCACCGTTGTCTAACAACATGATTTCCAGGACAGGGTTGCCATACCACTCTGGTGTGGAACGTGTCCTCGTGGACCTACGAAGTTCAGTAGTAACTTGATCCGAAGTACCTTGATCATCATCATTAGCTTCCTCTCTAGTCAGTGCAGGCACCACAGGAACATCTTCCTGAGCTGCGCTACTTTCCGGTTCAAGAGGTAGTACTTCATCAAGTTCCACTTTCCTCCCACTTACTTCTTTCGAGAGAAACTCTTTCTCCAGAAAGGACCTGTTCTTGGCAACAAAGATCTTGCCTTCGGATCTGAGGTAGAAGGTATACCCAATGGTTTCCTTAGGGTATCCTATGAAGACGCATTTTTCCGACTTGGGTTCGAGCTTTTCAGGTTGAAGTTTCTTGACATAAGCATCGTATCCCCAAACTTTTAGAAACGACAGCTTAGGTTTCTTCCCAAACCATAATTCATACGGTGTCGTCTCAACGGATTTCGATGGAGCCCTATTTAAAGTGAATGCGGCAGTCTCTAAAGCATAGCCCCAAAATGAGAGCGGTAGATCGGTAAGAGACATCATAGATCGCACCATATCCAATAGAGTGCGATTACGACGTTCGGACACACCATTTCGCTGAGGTGTTCCAGGCGGCGTGAGTTGTGAAACTATTCCACATTTCCTTAAGTGTGTGCCAAATTCGTGACTCAAATATTCCCCTCCACGATCTGATCGTAAGAACTTTATTTTCCTGTCACGTTGATTCTCAACCTCACTCTGAAATTCCTTGAACTTTTCAAAGGTCTCAGACTTGTGTTTCATTAGGTAGACATACCCATATCTACTCAAGTCATCAGTGAGAGTGAGAACATAACGATAGCCACCGCGAGCCTCAACACTCATTGGACCGCACACATCAGTATGTATGATTTCCAATAAGTTGGTTGCTCGCTCCATTGTTCCGGAGAACGGAGTCTTGGTCATCTTACCCATGAGGCATGGTTCGCACGTGTCAAATGATTCGTAATCAAGAGACTCCAAAAGTCCATCTGCATGGAGCTTCTTCATGCGTTTGACACCAATGTGACCAAGACGGCAGTGCCACAAGTATGTGGGACTATCATTATCAACCTTACATCTTTTGGTATTCACACTATGAATATGTGTAACACTACGTTCGAGATTCATTAAGAATAAACCATTAACCAGCGGGGCATGACCATAAAACATATCTCTCATATAAATAGAACAACCATTATTCTCGGATTTAAATGAGTAGCCATCTCGAATTAAACGAGATCTTGATACAATGTTCATGCTCAAAGCTGGCACTAAATAACAATTATTGAGGTTTAAAACTAATCACGTAGGTAAATGTAGAGGTAGCGTGCCGACGGCAATCACATCGACCTTGGAACCATTCCCGACGCGCATCGTCACCTCGTCCTTTGCCAGTCTCCGTTTATTCCGCAGCTCCTGCTTTGAGTTACAAATATGAGCAACCGCACCGGTATCAAATACCCAGGAGCTACTACGAGTGCTGGTAAGGTACACATCAATAACATGTATATCACATATACCTTTGGTGTTGCCGGCCTTCTTGTCCGCCAAGTACTTGGGGCAGTTCCGCTTCCAGTGACCACTTCCCTTGCAATAAAAGCACTCAGTCTCAGGCTTGGGTCCATTCTTTGGCTTCTTCCCGGCAACTGGCTTACCGGGCGCGGCAACTCCCTTGCCGTCCTTCTTGAAGTTCTTATTACCCTTGCCTTTCTTGAACTTAGTGGTTTTATTCACCATCAACACTTGATGTTCCTTTTTGATCTCCACCTCCGCTGATTTCAGCATTGAATATACCTCAAGAATGGTCTTTTCCATCCCCTGCATATTGAATTTCATCACAAAGCTCTTGTAGCTCGGTGGAAGCGACTGAAGGATTCTGTCAATGACCGCGTCATCTGGGAGATTAACTCCCAGCTGAGTCAAGCGGTTGTGTAACCCAGACATTTTGAGTATGTGCTCACTGACAGAACTATTTTCCTCCATCTTACAACTGAAGAACTTGTCGGAGACTTCATATCTCTCGACCCAGGCATGAGCTTGGAAAACCATTTTCAGCTCTTCGAACATCTCATATGCTCCGTGTTGCTCAAAACGCTTTTGGAGCCCCGGTTCTAAGCTGTAAAGCATGCCGCACTGAATGAGGGAGTAATCATCAGCACGCTGCTGCCAAGCGTTCATTTCGTCTTGGTTCTCTGGGATGGGTGCGTCACCTAGCGGTGCTTCTAGGACATAATCTTTCTTGGCAACTATGAGGATGATCCTCAGGTTCCGGACCCAGTCCGTATAGTTGCTGCCATCATCTTTCAGCTTGGTTTTCTCTAGGAACGCGTTGAAGTTGAGGGCAACATTAGCGTGGGCCATTTGATCTACAAGACATATTGTAAAGATTTTAGACTAAGTTCATGATAATTAAGTTCATCTAATCAAATTATTCAAAGAACTCCCACTCAGATAGACATCCCTCTAGTCATCTAAGTGAAACATGATCCGAGTCAACTAGGCCGTGTCCGACCATCACGTGAGACGGACTAGTCAACATCGGTGAACATCTTCATGTTGATCGTATCTTCTATACGACTCATGCTCGACCTTTCGGTCTTCCGTGTTCCGAGGCCATGTCTGTACATGCTAGGCTCGTCAAGTCAACCTAAGTGTATTGCGTGTGCAAATCTGGCTTACACCTGTTGTATTCGAACGTTAGAATCTATCACACCCGATCATCACGTGGTGCTTCGAAACAACGAACCTTCGCAACGGTGCACCGTTAGGGGGAACACTTTCTTGAAATTATTACGAGGGATCATCTTATTTAAGCTACCGTCATTCTAAGCAAATAAGATGTAAAACATGATAAACATCACATGCAATCAAATAGTGACATGATATGGCCAGTATCATATTGCTCCTTTGATCTCCATCTTCGGGGCGCCATGATCATCTTCGTCACCGGCATGACACCATGATCTCCATCATCGTGTCTTCATGAAGTTGTCACGCCAATGATTACTTCTACTTCTATGGCTAACGTGTTTAGCAATAAAGTAAAGTAATTTACATGGCGTCATTCAATGACACGCAGGTCATACAAAAATAAAGACAACTCCTATGGCTCCTGCCGGTTGTCATACTCATCGACATGCAAGTCGTGATTCCTATTACAAGAACATGATCAATCTCATACATCACATATATTTCATTCATCACATCCTTTTGGCCATATCACATCACAAGGCATATGCTGCAAAAACAAGTTAGACGTCGTCTAATTGTTGTTGCATGTTTTTACGTGGCTTCTATAGGTTTCTAGCAAGAACGTTTCTTACCTACGTAAAACCACAATGTGATATGCCAACTTCTATTTACCCTTCATAAGGACCCTTTTCATCGAATCCGATTCGACTAAAGTGGGAGAGACAGACACCCGCTAGCCACCTTATGCAACTAGTGCATGTCAGTCGGTGGAACCTGTCTCACGTAAGCGTACGTGTAAGGTCGGTCCGGGCCGCTTCATCCCACAATGCCGCCGAAACAAGATAAGACTAGTAGTGGCAAGAAAATTGACAACATCTATGCCCACAACAAGTTTGTGTTCTACTCGTGCATAGAAACTACGCATAGACCTAGCTCATGATGCCACTCTTGGAGATCGTTGCAGAAATTAAAAAATTTCTACGCATCACCAAGAACAATCTATGGAGTCTTCTAGCAACGAGAGGGAAAAGAGTGCATCTACATACCCTTGTAGATCGCGAGCAGAAGCGTTCAAGTGAACAGGGTTGATGGAGTCGTACTCGTCGTGATCCAAATCACCGATGACCGAGCGCCGAACGGACGGCACCTCCGCGTTCAACACACGTACGGTTGGGGAAGACGTCTCCTCCTTCTTGATCCAGCAAGGGGGAGGGAGAGGTTGATGGAGATCCAGCAGCACGACGGCGTGGTGGTGGAAGCAGCGGGGATCTCGGCAGGGCTTCGCCAAGCTCAGCGAGAGGGAGAGGTGTCACGGGAGGGAGAGGGAGGCGCCAGGGGCTTGGGTGCGGCTGCCCTCCCTCCCCCCTCTTTATATAGGGCCCCTGGGGGGTGCCGGCCCTAGGAGATCCAATCTCCAAGGGGGGGTGGCTGCCAAGGGGGTGGCTTGCCCCCCAAGCCAAGTGGGGCGCCCCCCACCCCTAGGGTTTCCAACCCTAGGCGCAGGGGGAGGCCCAAGGAGGGCGCACCAGCCCACCAGGGGCTGGTTCCCCTCCCACTTCAGCCCATGGGGCCCTCCGGGATAGGTGGCCCCACCCGGTGGACCCCCCGGGACCCTTCCGGTGGCCCCGGTACAATACCGGTGACCCCCGAAACTTTCCCGGTGGCCGAAACTGGACTTCCTATATACAATTCTTCACCTCCGGACCATTCCGGAACTCCTCGTGACGTCCGGGATCTCATCCGGGACTCCGAACGACTTTCGGATTTCCGCATACTAATATCTCTACAACCCTAGCGTCACCGAACCTTAAGTGTGTAGACCCTACGAGTTCGGGAGACATGCAGACATGACCGAGACGACTCTCCGGTCAATAACCAACAGCGGGATCGGATACCCATGTTGGCTCCCACATGTTCCACGATGATCTCATCGGATGAACCACGATGTCGAGGATTCAATCAATCCCGTATACAATTCCCTTTGTCAATCGGTACGTTACTTGCCCGAGATTCGATCGTCGGTATCCCAATACCTTGTTCAATCTCGTTACCGGCAAGTCACTTTACTCGTACCGTAATGCATGATCCCGTGACCAAACACTTGGTCACATTGAGCTCATTATGATGATGCATTACCGAGTGGGCCTAGAGATACCTCTCCGTCATACGGAGTGACAAATCCCAGTCTCGATTCGTGCCAACCCAACAGACACTTTCGGAGATACCCGTAGTGCACCTTTATAGCCACCCATTTACGTTGTGACGTTTGGCACACCCAAAGCACTCCTATGGTATCCGGGAGTTGCACAATCTCATGGTCTAAGGAAATGATACTTGACATTTGGAAAAGCTCTAGCAAACGAACTACACGATCTTGTGCTATGCTTAGGATTGGGTCTTGTCCATCACATCATTCTCCTAATGATGTGATCCCGTTATCAATGACATCCAATGTCCATAGTCAGGAAACCATGACTATCTGTTGATCAACGAGCTAGTCAACTAGAGGCTCACTAGGGACATGTTGTCGTCTATGTATTCACACATGTATTACGATTTCCGGATAACACAATTATAGCATGAACAATAGACAATTATCATGAACAAGGAAATATAATAATAACCATTTTATTATTGCCTCTAGGGCATATTTCCAACAGTATGGTCCATCAAAATACAAATCATCAAAATATTGGACAGATGTAAAATCAACTCCTGCAAAAGAAGATATGGACAACAGGGTGGACGGATCCTTCACCACTGGGAACGGGAATAAATTGGCGCGTGAGAAAGGTGTGCATCACAACACACCTGGTACAGGTGATGAAGGCGACCCCTTCGTTATTGAGGACAATGGTAATTCACCCAACCCATCTCTTGCGACGGTAGACACGAATGACTTTCCGGCTATTACTTCAACCCCCAAGAATATGAATGAAGTGTCAGACGGGTCTAGCGCCGATAAATCTGAGGAGATTAGTATGGATAGTCTGAACACCCGTATTAAAAATGCGAAAGAAAATGGCACTCCGGAGAATGATGGGAAAGAGAATGATGGGAAACGCAAGAGGAAACAGTCAAAATATTGTCTTTCACCTTACCAGCAGAACGGTGGACGTAAACGTGCAAAGAAAAGTAAGTGCTAGGTAATTTATTCTTGCAACATACTTCTGTCCTTGCATGCACACTTTATTAACTCATTGTTTCTTACTATTTTAGGTCTGTTTGGTATAAGAGCTGCTATGATTAATACTGATTACATTAATGAGGATCACATAGAGGCCGCGAAGGTTTATATCCGGACACTGGCAGACTCGGAGAAGCTTTGCAGCAAAACTGTCGTGCACATGACGGGAATTGGTGGGGAAACATGTACACCTGAAATGCTTGAGGCCATCATTTCGAAAAAGTGGTTGCATGGCGGTGTAAGTATTAGCAATAATTTATTAAGTTGTACATGTTATTTACATAAATTATCTAATAGGCGTATTGCTATTATGTTATTTTGTAGGTCATCAATAGTTATTGCAACCATATGCAGACCCATAATCCTCGTGCTGACCGTCACATATTATCATCTTGGGTGTCCCACTGGCTTATTCTTTGTGCTGATGGAAAGGTTAACAACTCTAAGAGGCATTTTATGGATCACTTCACAAACCAAACTAAAATGGTGTCTAGAGTTACTGAAGAGTATTTCATCAAAGATAAGGTACTTCAGTTTAGTATGATCATTCGTAGTACATCTATGTGTACACCAACATGAATAAACTTTGTTGTAGGCATACTTTCCTTTTCATGTGGAAGAAAATCATTGGATAACAGTTCTTATGCACAACAAGAAAAAAGAGTTTCAAGTTTTAAACTCTACTGGTAAATGCAGCAAAAGAGTTCTTGCAAAGATTGCTAAGCTGGTAAGCTTGCAACGTTACATAAAACAATATATAGTTATTCGAAACGTACTTCATATGGATTTGTCATTTTTATTTCAGAGGGCAGAAATAGCAAATGATACAAAGGAGGTGAATGCTCTTATTGAAACGGAACATCCTGACGTATCATCCTGGCCAATAAGGGAGTACCATATGCCGTCACAAACAGACGGGTATGTTGCAAATGTTGAATTAGTATGTACTTGTCTGATCCATCAATAATTGACTTGTGGTTTCTTGCAGAGTCTCTTGTGGTCTTTTCGTGGTGAAATGCGTTCAAAACTGGGACGGAGATGATTGGACATTTGAGTTTGATCAAGATGAGGTTAATGCTTCAAGGGGACGCATTCTAGCTGAAATACTTTTTTCAGAGTGCAACACGAAGGAAGTAGTGAAAGAGAAGATCCTTAAGATCATGGAGAAGAAATGAGTCGGAGGATGGGGTGTTGGCTATTATCTCCACTAAATAAACGTGCCGTTGTCGGTACTTGATACAATTTTCATAATAAGACATCTCTATATTGTAATGCGGCATGGTTTAGCATGTTCCGCAACTAAATAAATGTGCCGTGGTCGGTATTTGCTACAATATCTATTTTTCAATGTCACTCTTATTTGCATTATTGTCGGTGACACTCTTATTTGCATCATTGTGGGTGATGATTTTTCAACTTGTTATATAGTGTGATGATTACGCCGCCGTGGCCGGCCTGGCGCTGCTTTTTTATAATGTTTTGTATTTTGTACTGTGATGTAATGCGGACGCCGGCTGCTTTGCTTTCTGTCAACAAAAAACTTAGAAAAAAATGCCCAACCACCGCAGCCGGGCCCATAGTAGCGAACAGATCATACCCAAATCAAGCCCGAAGGGGGCGACTCGGGCGGCTGATAGAGCCCACTAATGGGCCTGGCAACGGGGTCCAACGGGGCTGCGGGCGGTGATAAGAGAGGAGCTCGGTGGAGGGGGCGGAGGCAGCTATTTAAGCCGGTCCTCGCGCCCCCCGGCTTCCGAGGTGGTACTAAAGATGGCGCCCCCATTGCGCCCCACACTGCACGCGGTCGCCGCAAGGCTCAGGAGGCCTAATTTGCGTTGTCTCGGGCCGGCCCAGTTTGGCCCAATGAAGGCACGCTGCCACTCGCCCCTCCCCCGGCCCACGCCCACTCCCCTCCCCCGCGCGCCGCTGAACTTAGTGTTTAGTCCCACCTCGGAAGTGGGGGCCGTCGAGGACCGGCTTAAATACCTGCCTCCGCCCCTCCACCGAGCTCCTCTCTACTTAGTACCCGCAGCCCCATTGGACCCCGTGTCTGGGCCCATTAGTGGGCTGAATCAGCCGCCCTAGTCGCCTTCGGGCTAGATTTGGGCAGGTTCTACCTGCTACTATGGGCCCGGCAGAGGTATTTGGGCATTTTTTTCGAACTTGCTATTTTGGACAGAAGCAGCAGCCGGCCGCATACATTTCATAACAGTACAAAGGGAATCACAGTACAAAATAGCAGCGTCCGACCGCATTTTATCACAGTACAAGAAATACAAATCAGGTGTGCAAATCATCATAAAAAAATAAACAGAATTTCGAAACTGCATATATAAACAGTACAAATCATCACGTATCAGTACAAATCAAGTTTTCTGGCACACATGTGCTAATAAAAATAGCATAGGTTATTTAGACATGACTTGTGCGGCCACTTTTATTCTTCTAACCAACCAAGCTGCTTCTCTGCGCCCGATTCTTGAACAAAATATAAAAAATTTGGGTGAGAAAATATAGTCGGTGGAATCAAATTGGCAACATAACAAAACAAAAAGGTAGCAACTCACTTCTCGTTCAGACTACATGTAGCCTTGTTATGACCTGGGAGACTACACAGACTGCACAAAGGACCACTTTTCTTCTCTGTAAAATCTTTTGGCCTACCATTCTTTGTAACGTCGGGGCCACCCTTCGACCGCCCCTTCTTAGGTGCACCCTTCGTCGAAACTTTCTAAGGATCACCAATACCAGGCTCAACTTGTTGTGCCTGACTTGCCTCCTTCTTAAGCATAGCATACCTTCTACTTCCTATAAGTTCCTCCTCTGAAATCTTTTTCTGCGCTATTATGTTGTCCAGACACTTCATCAACTCGTCGAACAAGAAGGGATCATTTGCTGCAACATGAGCAGCTTCTGCGGTTTTAATGGTTATTGCACTATACCGTTCTCTCTCCAATGGCCCTGACCAACCCCATCCAAACATATCACTCTTCCGCTGCACAGGCAACCCATCTCTCGCATGTTTGGACAACCGATGCAGGACACAACACTTTGGTATTTCAGTTAAGTTCAGATGATGGAGAACAAACAGAATGTGTTTGCATGGCAGCCCTTTCCGAACCATCCTAAGACAACTGCATATAATAGTTTCTTCTGAGTTACCTGGTTCATAAACAACATTGTACCTGAACTTGTGGTTATCCTTCCATGTCACCATGAATGTCTGACGCCCAATTCCCACGAGCGTCTCAAATATCTCCAGCTGACCCATCTTATGCAAATCATCTTGCAGGATGTAGAAATTAGCAGGTGTGAATACTTTGGCGGCATGCTCCTCAAGGGCCTTATATTCAGTAACCGACGGTGGTTCCTTCTGGAATGCCTCGCAGTCATTGTACGCCTCGTTCTCACGCAGGCGAACTATACAGTTCTCATAATGCACCACCAAATCAACAATTGTCATACCGTAGTCCAGGTGAAGGTGAAGGCAGGAGTTGAGGCTTTCACTCCTCTGGTTACTTCGCATACCAAGGAAAAAACCATCGGAAAGATATGAAGCTGCCCAAAGTCTCCTCTTCCTGTACATCCTGTCAAGCCACTCTTCAGTTCTATCCGTCTTCCACTTATCATAGAAAGCTTTCCATCTCTGCTCAAAGTTCGCTTGAGAGGTGGCATAGTACAGGAGCGATCTGAACTCATCCAGTGACTTGTAATGCAGGTGCCTCTGCATATTTTTCTCGATATGCCAGGAGCAAAGACGATGGAAAACATCTGAAAGGACAGTCCGAATAGCCCGGATCATTGCAGCGTCACCGTCTGTGATTATTGACTTTGGCTTCACCTGACAGTTTGCCTTCATAAATGTCTGCAGCAGCCACACGTATGTCCCTTCCGTCTCGTCAGCAATGATGGCACAACCAAACACTGTGGTGCAACGGTGGTTGTTAACTCCGACAAAGGGGACGAACGGCATACCGTATCTGTTCATCTTATACGTGCTATCAAACACGACCACATCTCCGTAGTCCTGATAGTCCCTCCGCGACTGTGCATCGCACCAGAACATACTCTTCAGTCGCCCTTCCTTGTCACGCACATACTCAAAAAAAAACTCAGGGTCCTTCTCCTTCCTGCTCCTCATAATGCCAACTGCCGTCTCTGCATCACCCTTTGCAATGAGCTTCATTTTTTCTCTGCAACAAAGATTGTAAATGTCCCTCCTGATAAGCCCGCACTTATCGTACGAACCGTATCTGCTGATGAAGTTGTCCATTATAATATGCTTTCTTATCCCGGCCGCTTCCATCGCCAATATCTCGGCCCTCTGGCCATCTCCAATCCGTCTATGTGACCACAAAAGACAAACCTCGTCGGGCCGAGCCATCGCGTGGTTGTGATCATCCACGAATGATGCGACGAACCAAACGCCACGTTCTCTGTCCAGCTTCACCATCATATGTGCACCGCAGTCGCAACGAGTCTCCGGTCTAAGCCTGCGCTTGCGGCCCTCCATGGTTATGAACTTGCTCTGCCTTCTCCCAGCCCTGGAGCAAAGAAACCGCCGGTACCGTATCATTCCCGAAGCACCTCGTTTCACCTTCTGTTTCCTGATGCTAAACCCGTGCTCTCTGGCGTGATTGTTGTAGAATATGTATGCATCCCCTTGCGACCGAAAGGTCATAGCCATGACCTTCCAATATGTCTCAAGCATCTTCTGCTGCCTTTGAGCCTCCTCAATATCGATCTCTCCCTCATCGTGATCAACGCTAGGATCATCTGACTCCTCCTACAACATTCATTGGAAAATATATATGTCAATTACTATCATTTAAATCATAGTATTGATCGATGTACAACATCTATCAACTAACCTGGCTCAAGTTATCTGCAAATGATTCCTGCCAACTATGTTGCACATTGTCAACATCCACATCTTTCTGCAAATTTGTACACAAAGATATATAGTTAGCCATGCCATACTTTGCAAATTCAAAAATAAAATCAAAATATACGCCACTTACGTTTTCACTATTTGCGCCATGTTCATTATTATGAAAATCATCCGGAGGTAAGATATCATATGACGAGACGGAATCATTGTCGCTGCTCTCATCATCTTCGTTCAAATTTTCGTTATCAGTCTTAGTCACCTTATCAGTATCATTCTCGTCCCTCCCGAATGCGGATTCTTTCTCCATGTCAACACGCCTAACTCACAGAACTGCAAAACATTCGAAGTGTTGATTACAACAAGGACAAAAACTCATGTTGGTTTGCAAAAAAAGAGAAAGACGTGTAATCCATGAACCCAGCAGCTACCATGAATTTTTTCTTAATGCAATGGTTCAAACAACACTTTTTAGTGTTGTGTGAAACAACTAGTTGAGGTTGCCCAGCGGTGTGTGCATATTGTGTGATGTCGTCATGAAAAAAAATATAGCATTCTTTAAATTAAGCCTGCCCTCCACTTACATCCTAGATTTGCCACTTAACTAGCCCTAACTTCCATTCATCATGCCCGCTAGGTTTAGATGACAAACCTTGCCCCGCGGTGTAGGCGTCGCCGGCGTTCGACGACGGCAGCTGTCCCCGCCTTGAATCTAGCAACCGGCGACGTGCACGACGAGCCACCGGCCGGATGTTTGGCAGGATCCGCGACGGGGGGTGGGGAGAGTGGTGTGGAGGCGGCGTGGCACGTCGGGCCCTTCACGTCCGGGCGGTGGATGATGACGGTGAGATGCGGCGACGCACGCCGTTGGGACGGCGACGGCGGCGTCTGACGGAGTCGGACGGGGTCGGAGGGCGGCGATCCGCGGCAGCGGCGATCGGATGGGGCGGGCGAGTAGACGGGCCTTCACGTCCGGGCGGTGGATGATGACGGTGAGATACGGCGACGCACGCCGTTGGGACGGCGACGGCGGCGTCGGACGGGCTCGGACGGCGGCGGCGGACGGGGTCGGAGGGCGGCGATCCGCGGCGGCGGCGATCGGATGGGGCGGGCGAGTAGACGGGGTGGGCGGGCGAGTATCGTGCTGGCAGTTTGTTTGTGTTTTTTTTGCATGCACGCGGTCTACGTACGCCACCCACAACTGTATAATACAAGGTGGGCATACCCTTCTTTCGTATGACCATTCTGCCCTTCTACGTTTTGTTTTTGGGGGGGGGGGGGGCCTACCGAAGCAAGCCCCTTTTCTGATTTGCTTGTCCACTCAACGTGTATGTTCATGTTGCGCATGCATGAAGGAAAACACCTTTTCAAAGAAACATTAGATGAAGGAATCACTTCAGGTGTGCTAATCAGATGGTAGTGCAAGACCGTAAGGCAGACGAGACATGAAAGACAGCTACTCTTGAAGTTTTGATAGTTTGACCGATCGATTGACATGAACGAATGAGATCGGCATGCATTCATGGTTGATGTTTCACTGAGAAGAAATCGATAAGGCGACAAATTCAATCATCGATTGATCTTTGATTTACATTTACCGTATGACAAATCTACGATGTCGTATCTTGTTGCTTAAACTTGTATACTTCCTGTATTATTTTGTATTTTTTTATCATGGTATTACCTCAGGTTCTATCCTGTTGCTGTCAAAAGTAGGGGATTAAATATTGAGGAGCCTACTTTTTTAGGCACTTCTCACGCAAAAACTATAAATGTTTATAAATGATTGCACATAAGGAAAAGTTGTGCCTGCAACCCGTAAATTTTAGGACAATATGTAACATCTTCTCTAAAGGACTTGAATACCGACATGTCTGTTAGCGCAAACTGAAGCGCTAGCGAAGCCCCGGGCCAGACTTAAAACAACTGCTAACTAAAAAAAGGCCTTAAAACCATCCCTTGTGTCCCACAAAAGCCTAAAAATGAGTATTGTCAGCCTTAAAAAGGACGGCGACGGGCCTTCGCTCCACTCCGTCAGAAGTTAGCCCCCATATAAATTTGGATCACAACTTAACAGGCTGCCCGAGCTTGCAAGCCCGCCTCGTGCATGTGTGTCTCCTCATCTCTGGCGGCGCCTTCCTTTGAGCTGCGGCAGCGGGCAATGTGGCAGCGTGTCGATGCAATGGTGATTGTTCCCCAGGCGGCGTCTGCCATTGGCAGCGCGCGCGGCCTGGTATTGTGGTGGGCGCGGGGGCGCCTCACAGCGGGCTTTTGCCTGCGTTGCTCCGGCATCGGCGACCTTGGGCCTGCATATTCTCCAGTGTCCATGGCTTGCCGTGTGCCGACAGCTACGGCCCCGACTGCTGGGATCTGCATTCTCGCCGGGGACTAGCTTGTTGAAGTCGCCAGCTGCCGTCGTTTCCCCTGCGCTAGTCCTTTTTGCCTCGTCGCCTCCCCGACCGACAATGTACACTTCCATGCCTCGCTCTTGTGCCAGAGCCCCGCCAACTCACTTCTCGACATGATGATTTCGACCATCGACCTAGCTCCCTCATCTCCGTCTCCGGATCCGGCAGCTATGAGATTACTCAGACCCAACCAGGGAGAAATCCTAGCTCGGCTTGCCGATGCTAGCAGTGACTACACTCGCGGAAGTTGCTCCCCTTCTTCGAGGCGCTGCCATGAATCCGCACCCCTCTTCGAGCTCAGGGTAACCCCTTTGTCCGGTTCTTCAGGCGCTGATCTCCTTCATGAAGTCGCGGCATCCCCGGTGTTGGCTTTGGCGACGCTGGACATCATGCTAGTCTTGTTTCGTGCTTGGTTTCAGGCCGAGCATCCTTGGCTTGGGGCACCATGTTCATTCGTGTCATGTGAAACTTCCCGTGTCTACAAAACATACCAGCTTCAATCCAACTCTTTTTGGCGTGCTGTCCACCTAATCTTTCGTATCAAAAATGAAGTTCTTGCGCTGATTCTCACCATTCACTTTCTCAGCTAATGCTTCAGACTTCCTTCTTGAGCAGAGCTCAAACTCGTGATTGTATAATAGAGAAGGAATCAGTCGAAATAATTAGTGCTTGGCGCCAGCTACGAAGCCTTTTTTTAAACAAAGAAACCCACATTTCTGAAATGCAAAGAGCTCCGCACCAAAATAAAGTATCATCCAGACCCAAGGCGACAATAAATTTTCTCCATTGACAGCATTTCCCTAAAGCAAGAAATAAAATACAATAATACTAAACTGTTCTCTTTGTCCACTGTAAAGGCGGAAACGGCTACAACTAATAATATGGGACATTGCCCACATATAAAACTGTAACATAATAGCCGTAAACAGGAATAACGATGTGGCAGGCTGTACTCACGAATCCAACTGGAAAAGCCCCATGGCATACAATAGAAGTTCGTTCACACTGGGCAGAGAAGCAGTGTACAGTGGTGACACAACTGAGCACAATCTCAATACAAACGCCCCTGGCTTCTAAGCTTTGCTTGATCATCTCGTTTGGACTATTCCAGCGTTTATGAGCTTTTGGATCTTCTGTGCCACTCCAGGGTCCTTTAGATGATCCTGAGCAGCCCTAGGGTTCTCCTGGAAATCCATCAACACCTGCAAAACATTTCCAGCGTTATTTGTATGAACAAATAGACCGAATGGCATTACTCTCACAACGAACTGAGATTCGATGATACCTGTCGCATGATAGGATCGGTAAGGATGTTCTGGATTTCCGGGTCCTGCATAGCTTTACTCTACAAAAATAACAAGGGCGGTTAGCGATGTTGAGTTTTTGAAACCAGCCAACATAAAGAACCACTGAAGTGCATCAAGAGGTTTACCTGTTTCTCCTGCAAATCTTCCTGACTTATGTCACCCCTGTTAGCCTTGTTGATCTGCTCAACACACCTGCAAAAGCCAACGGCAGTTTAAAGTTTGTTTATGCATAATTTTCAAGCGATTATGAGACTAGACTAAATGGTTGTATGTCATAACTTCATTACCTCCTGATACCATCAAGCAGTTCCTGGTTATTCGGGTCATACTTCAACCCAGCCTGGTAAGTTTCCATTGCCTTTTCGTATTCCTTCATGAAAAACTGAACTGCACCTTTTCTTGTATACCCTTTGGTGAAGGTTGGGTCTAGCTCAATACACTTCTCTGCGTCCTTAAGACCTTCAGGCATGGCTCCCAACTTGGTGTAGCATGCAGCCCTATTACTGTACACCTGTAGGAGAAGTGGCAAACCATTAAAACAGTTTAAACTGTAATAAACATATGTAAAATGATAGACAAGACAAAACAGAACTGCAGTCAACAAATGCAATAAACAGCCATACATGACAACAAAAGGAAAAGGGGGCAGCAGCTGAGAGTTGATTGAAGGATGGAGTTCAGGTGCAATTTCAAAATTGTTAAAATGCCTATGATCAAAGTGCCAAGTGTTTCTAAAAACAGGACACTTTAAAGCAAGCATACATATTTCAGTGGTCTACAATCTGCTGAGTTCCATATGTTGTAGAGTTGCAAAACTTGCAACCACCAAGATTTTCTATCATCACACTGTCCCAGAGGTTCCATATATTGAAACAATGAAACAAACTTTTCCGTCGCATATATACTTAAGATACTTCAAAGAAAAATAACCAACAGGGACTAAAAAAGTTCACCCTAGCATCCTTCGGGTTCCTCCTGATAGCCTCATTGTAGTGCTTTATTGCTTCTGGATACTTCTGCTGCTTGAACATCTCATTACCTACAAAACCATCAGATAAGCAAGCCTGCCACGAGCATAAAAAGCAACTCTAAGGACAAATCTGCAACAAACAGATACTACCAGAAGAAGATAAAAGGAGTGTGGAAGACTAATGATGACAACACAATGCCACTCTTACCTTTCTCCCTCTCCTCATCAGCTAACTTTGGGTCATAATACTCTTGTTGCTCCAAGTCTTTCTTTGCCTTCTCAGCCTCATTTAGCCTTTTAAGAGTGTCTGGATTCCGATGCTCAGTTAGAGCCTTCTGGAAAGTCTCAATGGCAATATCATAGTCCTTGGAGTTCTTAGCGAGTTTGGCCAGAGCAGTTCCTTTTCTTGTTAGTGCCCTTGCAACCATCTTGAAATCAGCACGAAGTTCTCTTCCCCTCTCCACAGCCTTATCACAGTCCTCAATGCACTCATCGTACTGGAGACAGGAAATGATAAGACTCCAATAAACAAGAAATATAATATATTACCAGGATATATTTAGTTGCAGAAAATAAGGAGAGGGGCAGTAATCAGCTCTATGGATGGTCGCAAATCTCTAATCATAACACTATGCTTTTACTCAAAGGAAACAAAAATGGCATGTTAAGGCAACACACATCCAAGAGCGCGCAGCTGCTTCTAAGAATCTTTTCCATCACTACTACCTCCTTTCCGGTTTATAGGGCTCAATTCAAAAATCTCACCAACCAAGGTAGATGGTGAGTGGTGGAAAAATCTTTGTAGTTTGCAAAACCACTCAATTAATGCGCTTGTTTTCCTCAAAAATTGTGTTTACCAATGCATTAATTGCAATGCATGCATGCATAAAGTACATGCATTGGTCAATTTTCTCTTAATACTTGCATGCAATGATTTATTGCACCTTGAAATCTGAACATGTGATGGGGAACAACCAAATTGAGACTTATAAAATGGGAAAACTAAAATTTTGAGATAAGCCCTATAAACCGGAAAGGAGGGAGTATATTGTAGAAAACCTTCCCGGTTTGATATTAAGAAAATGCAGCTTTTCCCTCTAGGGTCATATCTATATTTGCTGTTCACTCTGCAACCTTTATGGATATACAATAGCCATATACTGCCAAAGAGGTGGCAACTGTATGGTTTGCTGCCATGCCACACCTCCTTATCTACCCAAATTCAAAGGGCAAGGGTGTGTCACTATATTCAAATCAAAATGGAAACAGAATATTTCTATTAGTATGGCACCCGTACATTGTCTGTATTACATGCACAGCTTCAACGCAAGTGTCGGTGATCACCTAAGCCAATATACCAGTCTGTATTTCAGTACAGGGCTACCTGTGAGAGCAACTAGCCGATGCCTATATTCCTGCCGCAAAATATTTTTACGATTCCCCTAAAACGATTTTGTGGGAAGTGATGCTCCCCCGCAAAACAGGTCCCACGAAAGCTTACTGCAAATTAAACAACATAGTCCCGCTACAAAGTTCACCACACAGGAATTCGTCATATACATAGATAAAACCAGATCTAGCTGCAGGAGCTGCGGTGGCTCAATGCTTGATGCCGAGGAAGAACGCCTCCACCGACTAGCGGCAAGCATGGGCGAAGACGTGCCCCTCCTTCGCCGCGGCGAGCCTGTGGGCAGCCCCTTCTCCGCATCGGTGTGCTGGTAGAGCTTCTCGTGGAGGCGGTTGAAGTGGGCCCAAATGGCTTGCTGTGACTGCCAAGCCTTGATGGGGCAGGAGGGAGCTGCCGGCCTCCACGTCGTTGTGGAAGATCTTGCGTGGCAGCGACCCGCCACGCCTGAGTACAGATCCTGCCATCACTCGCCAGAGAGAGAAAGGTAGGCGGCAGCTAGGAGTTGAGGAAATGCAAGATGGAATATAGCGGCCAAAGTGCGGTTTTGCGGGCCGCTCATATAATTTTTATGGGCCGGGCTAATATAGCGGACCTGTTCGGGCAACAAAACACGCAAAAACGCTATATCCGCCGGAATTATGCGGGCCGGCAAGGTTATAGGGCATCTCCAAGAGTTGCTCTAAAAGACTCTGGAGCTATTTGGTTCCGAGAGTAAGATACAACTCAGGCGCGCTATAACCTCGCCGGCCCGCATAATTCCAGCCAATAGAGCGTATTTGCGTTTTTTGCGACCCAAACAGATCCGTTATATCTAGCCCGACCCGTAAAAATTATACAAGGGGCCCGCAAAACAACCCTTCCACCGCTATATCTAGCGGACCGCCAGCGTTTTAGGGTTCACGTCCCGCATTTACTCCACCTCAATCCACCTCACTTCCAATCTACGACGAGCAATTCCACCCGACATAGATCTTTTTTTCCGTCGAGCAATGGCAGGATCCGCATGCAGGCGTGGTGGTCGTGGCCATGGCGGGTCGCCGCCATACAAGATCTCACGCAATGACACTCCAGCCGGCCACCCGTTGAGGCTTGGTGGTCCAAGCAAGTGCGACCGCCTCTCCCACCGCGGCGGGCTTCCATCGCCTCCACAAAAGAGCCTAGCTGCACACCGTGGTGTGCCACAAGGCAGATGCGGAGTGAAGAAGAAGGGGCCGCTGATAGGCTTCCGCGGCTAAGGAGGAGCATGCCTACGCCCACGCTTGCCGCAGGTCGGCAGAAGCTTTCTTCCTCGGCGTCGACAATTGAGCCACCGCCTCCCTATCTATTAGATCTAAGTTTATTTATGTATGAACTTAAGTGTGTTGTGATGAACTTTGTAGCAGGAAATATGTTTTTAAATTTGCAGTATGCGATAGCGGATCTGTTCTCCCGGGGCGAATCAGTTCCCATAAAATATTTTAGGGGGAACCGTAAACGATTTTGTGGAACGGGAATATAGCACGTCTGCTATAGTTGCTCTAAGGTTAGGCTTGACACCCTTAATTATACACATGATCCAAAAGTCGTAGACTCAGATTCTCTGTTACAAGTTGCTACAAGTGTGGAGATTATTCTGCAAGCCACACTTTGCCCTCATATTCTTGACAGACTTTGCTAGAAGTGTGGTAAGACTTGGCAGCTTTGCTTGGTTAACAAGACAGTATCAAGCGTGGCAAGAAAAGTGTGGTAAGACTTGGCAGCTTCGCTTGGTTAACAAGACAGTATCAAGCGGCGCACTTCTGAGATATCGGAGATATCTAAGGTCGTATATTGCAATTGCAAAGTAATTAGCAAAGTGTCGGTCAAAAAGAACCGCAAACCGTCGATTATTCACAACCCAGGAGAGACCAAGCACACAAAATTCAATTGACATTATTTTCCTAACACTAACAGTATCGATAACTTATGGTTAGTTTTAGGCCTCTTTCAATTGTCCTATTAGTCCCCAAAACCTCTTGTATCTAGAACCCAGACCATCTTACCGTGATGTTCATCAGTTTAGCACATCAATCAAACCGCCAATCATCTCAACTGCTAGTCACTATATATATGCAGCACGTGCCATAACCTAATTGCCCGATAGTCAAAACTACTAATGCTTACAGTGCAGCAACCAATCATATACAAACAGTAGGGGTGAACTGAAGATCAGATCCTTAACTTTAAGGCATGGAATCTGTACAATAAACCTCACCTTGCCCATTTCGATGTACACCGCTGCTCGGTTAGTGAGGTAGGAGATGTCCTCGTCATCAAGTTCCAAGGCCTTTGTGTAATGCTGGATCGCCGTCTCGAAGTCCTTCTTCTTGTAGGATGCATTCCCTGCCTCCTTCTCCTTCTGGGCAGCAGCTTTCCTCTCCTTCCGCTCCTTCTCCTCGTCAGACACCTCCATCGGCTCCGGTTGTGGCTCAGGCTCCATCTCCCTCGCCTTTGTCTCGGGTTGCTGCTTCTGCTGCTGCGGCGGCGAGGAAGACTGCGGGAAATCGGAGTCCTGGGGCGTCTGGATCTTGATGTTAAGCATGAGGCTGAGCACCTGCATCATGCGCGGGTCGGATAGGTACGTGTTGAGGCTGCTGGGATTCCTCTGCACCTCCCGCAGCATCTGCATGAAGTCCGGCTGGTCGAGGTAGGCGCGCGTAGCGGGGTCGGAGGCGATCTTGGTCCAGAGCTCGGGGCCCTGGAACATCTGGCCGATGGCGTCGGCGCCGCCAGACGGCGCGCGGCGCGGCGGGGCGGCCGCGGCCTTCTTGGCATCAGCGAGGCCGGCCTTGAGGCCCTCGTTGCTGGGATCGAGGGCGAGGCCCTTCTCGTAGGCGGCGGCGGCGCTGGCGGCGTCGCCGAGGCCGAGGTGGGCGGCGCCGAGGCGCGAGTAGCCCTTGGCCCAGTCGGGCTTGAGCTCGACGGTCTTCTCGGCGTCGGCGAGCGCGTCGGAGTAGCGGTGGATCGAGGCGAGCGCCGCCGAGCGGTTGGAGTAGAGCACGTGGTTGGCGGGGGCGAGCGCGATGGCGTCGGAGAAGTGCCCCGCCGCCTCCTCGAAGCGGCCGGCCGAGAAGGCCGCATTACCTTTGGCCTTCGCCTCGTCGGCCATGGCGGGCGGGCGGTCCGATCGGATCGGGGGCGGGGCGGGGCGGGGCGAGGAAGCTTCGAGAAGGTTTGGCGGCTGGGTGGAGGAGGACAAATACTGGGGTTAGATGGGGATTAAGGCGGAGCAGCAGCAGAGTTTTCTAAAGACTGGGGCCGGACCGAGCTCGCTCAAGGGTTCCGGAACCTTCCCACGGCCACTCCAGCGACCGGACGAGCCGATGCGTCGTGGACTCCCGTCACGCACTCCCTGTTTACGTTTTGCTTATTGAGAAAGCGTATAGCATGTAACGACTCCCTTCTCATCGGTCCATCACACGAAAGCCTTGGCCGGCCCGGCCCATGTGTATTAAGTTGGGCTCTGGTCCATTGTTTCGCTTGGGCTTGTTGACCGGGGAGAGGGGGGCAGACGACGGCGCCGCCGAAAGCCGACGAGCCGCACCACCACCTGGCACCTCGCGCCACACGCGTCCGCTCTCCAGGCTGCTCGCCCTCCCTGCATGGCGGCGCTGGCGCCTACTTTACTCCGCACCCTGCGCCGCTCTTCTCGCCCGTACGCCTCGGCTCCCCCGCGTGGTGCTCTTAGACAGTAGTGCTACTGCGACCTCACCTGCGCAGACGGATGGCGCCGCGGTGGTGCTTCGCGTTGCTCCTGCTGCTGTGTGCGGCGGCGGGGGCTGACGCCTCGAAGGGGAAGTGGGACCCGGTGATCCGGATGCCGGGGGAGGAGGAGCCCGCCACGGGCGACAACAGCTCCGAGGAGGGGGAGGACGGCGTCGGGACGAGGTGGGCGGTGCTCGTCGCCGGATCCTCCGGCTACGGAAACTACAGGCACCAGGTGAGCAGCTGACCGCAGTCGGAGATCGTCTGCGTGGTGATGCGCGCGTTGTTGTTGCGTACGTAGTTCAATTTGGCTGGAAACGAGATGAGCGTGACAACTGAAGGATTGGCGGTTCGTGGAAGTTCTCTTGCGGCAATCAGTGTGCAGTTCTGAATATTGCCGATATTATTGGTGTTGAGATGTTGGGAGTTCGCAGATTTGGAGTTTTACAAGTTCAATTTTGGGGGTCATGGGCTGATCGGTGATCCAAAAGCTCAAAGCTTAACTCTCCTTTTTTTCCCCCGCAAGTTCTGAAATCAACACAGTTGTTGGTACTCGGCGGCAGGTGCAGAACTTGACAACTCCCAAGGTTTTCCTAGATAACTACTTAAAGAATCACAAGAATCTCCAAATAGGGACATTTGATGGTCTAATTCGTATCCTGCTACCCCCAACTGCAGTTGTCTGTTTGTTAGGAAGCTCCAGACAGTGATGTTTTGTTTTGTTTCTTCTCTTGATCTTGTATATACTACTGTAGCTGTTTTCAGGAGAGATTCAGTGTCGGTAGCAGCTTGATTCATAATGGGGAAATGGTTTCTGATTTTCTGTGTTAGGGTAGAAACGAGATAAATTTTGCCACTGAAAAAATAATGGTGATGCTGGACAGAATTTAGATGACAAAAGAAATAAGAGCTAGATATTCATTATGTGGATACTTGCACTTCTGATCAGATCACTAGTGCACACTGGAATTGTGGAGCAGCTCTGAAAGTGTGATTGAAACATTTTGCCTGTGGATACAATAATGTGTGCTTACATCTTGCTTTGGTTCGAAACTAAGGAGATACCAGCAAGCAGCTGTGTTTCCTGGACCATTTGTTGAACTCTTGATTTATTCTTGGTGTGTTGCTGTTGCAGGCCGATATATGCCATGCCTACCAGATATTGAGAAAAGGGGGCGTAAAAGAGGAGAACATCGTGGTTTTTATGTACGATGACATTGCCAACAACCCTCTCAACCCGAGGCCAGGGGTTATCATCAACCACCCAGAGGGTGAAGATGTATATGCTGGCGTTCCAAAGGTATGACTTGGTAGCTTAACTTGGAGTTGAACATTAGGATCACTAGTCATCAACCAACTCATTTCCATGAGCTAGTTTGTATGATATTATATTACATTTAATCGCCTATATTCAAAATTATCAAATTAAGTACTCCCTCCATTCCTAAATATCAGCCCTTTTAGAGATTTCAACACGAACTACATACGGATGTATATAGACATATTTAGAGTGTAGATTCACTCATTTTGCTCCATATGTAGTCCATATTGGATTCTCTAAAAAGGCTTATATTAGGACCGGGGGGAGTAGTTAACAGAAGAACAATATTAGATTTACTAAGATATGAAAAATTGTCAGAAGAAATTTAAAATTAGAATGTAGCAAAATCTCCAAAATAGCATTGCATGTGGGCTAATGTATGCTGTTGTGTGCGTCCATATAACTTAGCCTCAACATTGTGAGTAACTTATTTTGTGTTCTAGCTATTAGCTACTTACATGATGACGGTCTTACCATTATTTTTGTCTCCTGAATCCTGATGGGAATCACTAATATATTCATGGGGAATAAACAGGCGTGTTGTTAGGCGAATACTTCAATATGTAGGTTGTTCCCTTGTAGTCTATTGGTTTCGCCAGTTAAGTTGTTTGGCTTCGTCAATTAGTACCTTTTACAGCACGTACCTTTTACGCCTCAGGCCGCTGCCCGGGCAACCTGGGGCTCGGCTATGCCCCTGGTTGTGGGGGCTGTGTGTGTTTCGGTGTACTTGTAGGACTGTTCTACAAACTTAACTATCACTGCATCAAGACACAAAAGAAACTAGTTCAATATTGGCATGTTCTTTTTGAGCTTCATATGGCTGAAGAATTGTGTATAGTAGAAGTACAGAACGTATGTATTGCCCTTCTCTCAAGTTTGATGAAGATAGCATGCATTATAATTTCAGGACTACACCGGAGAGGCAGTTACTGCTAAGAACTTCTATGCAGTTCTCTTGGGCAACAAAACTGCAGTCACTGGAGGGAGTAAGAAGGTCATAGATAGCAAACCAAATGACCATATATTTATCTACTACTCAGATCACGGGGGTCCCGGAGTCCTTGGTGTGTGGAAGTTATACCCGCTGCTTTGTTGTATTAGTTAGTTTTGTTCATCTTGTGTATTGACTTTTGCAAGTTTCAGGTATGCCCAACCTGCCATATCTTTATGCTGCTGATTTTATCAAGGTCTTACAAGAAAAACATGCATCCAATACATATGCAAAAATGGTAAGGCTGCCCATAGTTACTTGTTTGTGGTAACCGTGGCCTGTTTGACTGAAATCAGTGCTATAATTGGCAGGTTATATATGTGGAAGCTTGTGAAAGTGGCAGTATTTTTGAGGGTTTGATGCCTGCAGACCTCAATATTTATGTCACAACAGCATCTAATGCAGAAGAAAGCAGCTGGGGTACATACTGCCCAGGAATGGAACCATCGCCTCCTTCTGAGTATATTACCTGCTTAGGTGATCTCTACAGTATTTCTTGGATGGAAGATAGGTATGTAACTCGTAACCTAAATTCACAATGATAAGATTAATTTACAGAGTACCAGTGTTTAGCAGAATAGGGTACAACGACCAGCAGCTGATGAGTTATATTTGGTTGCATTACTTTGCACTGCATAGTTCCTCAAGGAGGATTTTGTAACAAGTCATGTCCATTCCTTCCTTTAGTTCCGAAGTACATGACATAGAACCTGCGAATCCAGATTACACAAGTCTGCTGAAGAATCTGTTTGCATACTAAGCATTCACTTAATGACGTGTTTGGTTATCTCCATGCTATTTTACAGTGAGACTAATAATCTGAAGGAGGAGACAATCAAGAAGCAGTACGAAGTGGTGCGGATTTATTTGCCTTTTTACCATTGTCATTTGTAACTGTAAAGGTCCTGGTACTGAAAGTTTCATGTGCAGGTAAAGAAGCGAACCTCAGACATGAACAGCTATAGTGCCGGTTCTCATGTTATGGAGTATGGCGACATGACCTTCAAGGATGAGAAGCTTTACCTTTATCAAGGTTTCAATCCTGCAAACACCAACATTACAAACAAGCTATTTTTGCAAGCCCCAAAGGCTGCAATCAACCAAAGAGACGCAGATCTTCTTTTCTTGTGGAGGAGGGTATGTTTTAGTGTTATGAAGTCTTTCAGTTGGTTTGCTAACCTCTTCAACACTAATTGCAGTAATAGACTTCTGTTTCAGAAGGATGATTTACCTGAACTGATCAGTCTACTGTCTATCGATTTGAGCTTTTTGTTACATTTTCCCTTGTGCAAGAGATTAAACTAGCATGAAAAGTTGAGGTGGATATGTTATTTATACTGGTTCTTGTTTGGAACCATCTAAAATATCTTGGGTAGTTTGTAGCATTCTTATGTCAGGGGATGTTGTCATATCTCACTATTTTGTGTTTCTTAGGTCCATTGATGATTTGTTGTCTACACTGGATATATCAGTTGCTATTTCTTGTTTACAGGAAATTCTCCATTTTAGTTGTACTTGCTAGTGAGTTTCTTGCATCGGAACTTATAGCACTGTGTCTGCGACTGATTAGTATTTGTGTTTAGTATTGGTCTGTGCCTTAGGCCTATGTTAGCTGAAGGTTCTTGGTTTGGTTTCAGTATGAGCTGCTACATGGAAAGTCTAAAGAGAAGGCGAACGTTCTGACGGAGATCAGTGAGACAGTCGCCCACAGGAAGCATCTTGACAACAGCATCGATTTTATTGGGAAGCTCCTATTTGGCTTCGAGAATGGACCTTCGGAGCTTCAAGCTGTCAGACCTTCTGGGAAGCCTCTAGTGGACGACTGGGATTGCCTGAAGAGGATGGTAAGTAGGAGACTCTTGTGTTGTGTACACCTGCGTAGTTTCAGCTCAATCATTTTAATGTTGATGATGATTTGACTCTTGAGCGGCTTCTTCAGGTGCGGATCTTTGAGTCTCATTGTGGATCGCTCACTCAGTACGGTATGAAGCACATGCGAGCATTTGCAAATATATGCAACAATGGTGTTTCTGGCACGACGATGAAGGAAGCAAGCATCAATACCTGCGGCGGTCACAACTCGGCAAGATTGAGCACCTTGATCCAAGGGTACAGCGCTTGATCGATCAGTCTGCTGAGGTACATACTAGTATGTTCCTTGTCCTCAGCTTACGCGAATGTGAATATGTAGTATTGTATTGTATTGTACTGTTAGTGTATCCTGAAAATAACCTTGGGGCCGGCTATATAAGAATGTGCCTATGTATGTTGCTTTAGCTGTGTGAGTATATTTGTGTTATAAATCATGCATGGTGTGCGGTTAGCTCAACAAGGTTTGTTGGGACACGGTTCAGGAATGTCCTTGCAAGTTGCAATGCTATGCAACCAAATGATGCTTTCATGAGCAGACCTTTCTTTCTTATCTTTTACTATTATTATTCAGAGCAGCCTTTCCTCTGAGAATAATACTACTCCGTAGTAGAAAAAACTGAGGCACTGCATACAGGCAGTGCTTCTAAGACACCTTGAAGATCAGCGAAGTCATGCAAGCGCGACTGCAGCCAGAATCACGTCCTTTCGCTTGGTTTTTTCCTTGGACCTCTGTCTCTAATGCGCCGCTACCTGGGGATATCCTGGGCCGTATGGGCAGAAACTTCCATTTCTAGCCTGCATTGCATTGGAACATTGGTTAATTGTTTTTCTCATTTCTTGGCTTGGTTGAGAAAACCCCAACAATTGCATTCCTCGACATAATTTAGAAGACTTACATGCTTTGGCGAGGAAAGAGATGAACACCACCAGGAGTGCTAGCCCGGCCAAGATACCTATTATTATAGCCACGGTCCGTCCAAATTCGTCACCAGAATAATCTGTCAGCAATCCAAGCAAATTAAGTCCAAAAGAAGGCCAGCACTCACACAAAGTGCTTCCTTTCTTCACAGGGAGTATAATCAGTACGAGTAGCGACTGGATGCTTTTGTCCTATGATTAGTAAATCTGTACCACAACTTTACCATTCCACCATGTTTACGAGTAATCAGACCTAATCTTGTTGCGAACCCCACCATTACCTCACTCACATCTAACAAAACGCTAGTTTGGAATATATTCTGCTTGTCCTCCTCTTTATCAACTTTGGAAGTTTACCAATTCGGAATATATGCTCGTTGCCGTTGCCCCGTGCCCTCCATATCACCTTTTGACTGATCATCACTAATAATAGTTGTCTAGTGGTCGCCAGAGTTGCAACCGACGACTAAATCGTACATCAGGTATAGGGCAAGTTCTCTTTTAAAGTTGTAAGTACTACTAAAGCTGCGATGATTAATATGAATTTTCTGCTGTTGTTTGACATATTTGAAGTCATGCGTGTGTCTCGAACTTCATTACTCTAGGGAATGTTAAACGTTAACATTCCGAAGAAAATCGGTTAAAAATAACGGACTTGCGAAGAAAAGCAAGGATTTGTTTGTGATCTGCTGAAGCTGAAGATGGTTTTACTTCCCTCGCAAAAAGGAAAAAGAAAAGAAGAAGAAGATGGTTTTACTCCTATAGCGATGCTTAACATAATTGGCATTGTACTGTACCACGCAAACGTATTCCCAAGAAAATACGTACCCTGTGAAGAGCGGAAATCGTGTCCATTTTGCCAGTACTTGACGTAACACTGCTCCAGGTAGACGTCGGCGGCCAGCGCGGAGCCGCACGTGCCCTTGAGCTGCACCACCGCCTGCGCCAGGCACGCGGTGCAGTCCGGCGCCGCGATGTCGCCGAGGCACTGGGCCACCCCCTGCACCGTGCCGGAGCCGGTCAGCTTGTACCCCGTCGCGGCCCGCGCCTGCAGCTCCCTGAGCACGGCGTCGCGGCTCTTGAGGAACCCGGCGTCCTCGCTGCTGCCGGAGCTGCACTTGCGGTACGCGACGGTGTTGTCGGCCCGGCCGACGAAGTCGCTGGCGTCGTACCGCACGTAGCAGCCGTCCACCTGCAGCGACGCGGCGTACGAGTTGGCGCACACGGCGCCGAGGCGCGCCACCGTCTCCCGCACGCACGACACGCACTCGCCGCGGCTCAGGTCGCCGCGGCACTGGTACAGGCCGTACGCGGCCGTGCGGGCCGCCTCCGCCTGGCCGACGCCGCCGCCGGCGGTGAAGCTGTTGTAGGTGGCGCCGGAGGACGCGGTGGAGGCGATGGAGGCGAGGAGGGAGTCGAGGTTGCTCTGGAAGGCGGTGTCGCGCTCGTACTTGGACGGCGAGCACCCGGCGTAGATGAACGCGCCCGTCGCGGCCTGCGCGACGGCCGTCGGTGCGGCGTGGAGGTGGAGGAGTAGCGTGATGGCGACGAGGGCGCGGAGCTGAGGCATGGGTGACTGGGTGAGGCAGTGGCCTAGACAGTAACAGGGCACGTACACGCGCACGAGCTAGCTCTGGATTTGGTCCGATTCGCAGCTGGGCGCGCGTGTCGTGGATGGCCTTGTGATTGTGGGCAAGAGATGCATATACGTTCGAGGTACAACGATATATCCGGCCGAAACGGTCGGTGCGGTGCCGCTCGTATCAGAGAGAGATTCTTGTACGCCGTCGAGGTCGAAACTCGAGCTCATAAACAAGAGGGCATGGTGGGCTTTCAGCAATACTTTGCTGGCATTTCTTTTCTTAACATTTACTCCTTCCGTTTCATAATTTTATAGTGGTTTTACTTCAAAACGATATTTTTTTCGGGGCTTTACTTCAAAACGACAAAAATTATGAAACTTGGGCCGGTTGTGCAGGCTTACAAGGTTCGGTCCACGCCGTGCGGCCGAAACGTTTGCACCTGCCAACTCGAGAACCTCTCAAAAAACAAAAAGCGAGAGCAACTAGTTAACGAGCGCTTTTTCAGGAGGCTCACAATGATCAGCGTCACTTGGCACGCTTTCGGCCGCCCGTCACGTGTCGCGCTCTGGGCGCTCCCTTCGGATTTTGTTTGTTTTTCGCACGTGTTTTCGGCTTTCTAAATAATTTTTTTTAGTTTTTTCGATGTTTTGGTTTTTCACCGGTCTCCCTTAACTTTTGGAACAAAAGAAAATTCAAAATATTTTTTGCGCAAAAAACGTGCTTTTTTTTCGCGAGAGTCACGGCCGTGACTCTCGGAAAAAAAAACGTGTTTTCTGTTTGTTTTCCTTCCGCGAGAGGCACGATTTTGCTTTTGAGAGAGGCACGACCGTGCCGCTCGAAAACGGGAAAAAGTGTTTTCTGTTTTTTTTTTTCATTCCGCGAGAGACACGGTTGTACTTTCACGAGAGGCACGGCCGTGCCTCTCGAAAATGAAATAAAAAATGTGTTTTTATTTTATTTTTCTTTCGTGAGAGGCATGGTTGTGCTTTCGCCAGAGGCACGGCCGTGCCTCCTCGGAAACGGAAAAAAACGCGTTTTCTCTACTTCTTTTTGGTTCCGCGAGAGGCACAGTTTTGCTTCTGCGAGAGGCACGGTTGTGATTCTGCGAGAGGCACGGTTTTGCTTCTGCGAGAGTCACGGTTGTGATTCCACGAGAGGCACGGGCGTGCCTCTTTCGGAAAGGGAAAACCCTGTGCTCCCGGTTCGTTTCTTTCGTCCGGTTTTTTTCGTGAAAAATGGTTCGTTAAAACCTATTAACATGGGATCTAGTTTTGAAGATCTCGATGTGAGGAATCTAACAGTGAAAACAGTTCGAGATCTGAACGCACGATTTAAGAGATAAAACACTTTGAATAAACGAATCTACGAAAAAAGGAAAAACTCGCAGGTTACGACAAGTGGTGTGCTGTGCGCCACTTGTCGCAACCTGGGAAAGTGGGAGTGATCTTTGCAACGAGTACTCCTTAACTAGTGATTTCGAAAAAAAAGCTACCAACTCTAGATTTCAGATGAGCAACCCGGGCAAGACTCTTGAGAACTTTGTTTTGCTTTATATAAGCCCGCACATTCGGGCGAAACGGTCCAGGTCTTCGCGGGTGCTATTTCTCGCCCGTCACGAGCGGGAGCTCCTATTGGGCGCTTTCTGCGCCGCTTAGCGGACCGGCCAGCAACCTTCTCCAAAAGCAGACGCGAAAGAAAAAATTTATGGGAGACGTGGAATTCAAACCCGCACAAACCGTTGCAAGTCTCTGTCACTCCCTCTCGGTTCGCTCGCTCGTCCCCGCGGGGCGACGGGCGCACCCTAGCCCGCCTCCCCTCCTACAACCCCTCCCCATCCCTCTCCCCCGTCGCCGCCGGTGGCGTGGTCCACCGGGTCTTGCCTGCGCGGCGCTGGCGGCGGCGGGTCGGCCTTTTCCCGTGCACGCAGAGGGTAGCGCGGGGGCTCCTGACGGTGGCGGTCCGGCTCGTGGCTCCCCCGGGCCTAGGTGATCTTGGTGCGGTGGCGCAACCGTTGGCTGCAAGGCGGCGTGCTAGTGCGGGCGTGGCCGGTGGCGCCGGCTCAGCCCAGATCTGGGCCTTTGGGCCCCATATGGCTCGGTGCGGGTCGCCTGTTCCTTTCTCGTTAGCGCAATGATGTCTGTTGAGGATATAACCATTAGGGTCACCCGCCTAGGACGGGCCGGGTTACGTTATAATGGTCATCACGTGAAGCCCAGTACCAGGCTAGAGGATGGCGGATCAATAGTGGGCTTAAGACCCGGAGGTGGCTTAAGGCCCGTAGTGATAAACCGCCGTTATGACAAGACTTGTAATGTAAGGCAAGAGTAGTTAAGAGTCTGAGCCGGATACTGTTATAAGCTGGCCGGGACTCTGAGAGCCACGGGGCGTCAACCTCTCTATATAAAGGGACGACCCGGCGGCGGTTCAGGACGAGAGACAACAGATCGAGAGCCGGGCGTAGCGATTAAGCTCCCTGGTCATCGAAACCCTAAGTAATACCACCTCAAATGGACGTAGGCTTTTACCTTCACCGTAAGGGGCCGAACCAGTATAACCCTCGTGTTCCTTGTCCCGTTTAACCCCTTTAAGCTTCCTAGCTGCGATGGCTCCACGACTAAGTCCTTGCACGAGGACATCTGCCGTGACAATTCCACGACAGTTGGCGCCCACCGTAGATTTGAGTTCTTGAAGGGCAGCTTCGAAGGGCTCAAGGGATACGCTGTGGGCCGGATGACCAAGAGTCGTCGCGGCAAGCTCTACATCGACGATGCAAATTGGGGCCCCGACGCCGGCTCAATTGAGTACGGGTACCGGGTCCCCTTCGGCGGAATCCATGTCTTTATTGGCAAGATTGGTGAGCCGGGCCCTGAGCCGGACCTCTGCGCCGATCTCATCGAGACGGCTCAACGTGCACGACCCGCCCGGACTTTGCCTGCCTTGAAGCGTGCTTTCATGGGATGCATCCATGGAGAGCTCTCTGAAGGATCTGGATCTGGTGATGAGACGGCCGCTCGCTCTGACGGCGAGTCATCCATAGAGGAGACCGATTCGTTATACCAACTTCAAGATGGCAGGCTCAGGGGTTGTTCCGATGGCGACAGTATTCCGGACCCCTTTGAGCCGCCGAGCCGGGTTGGAATCTTCATGGCTGGCGCACAACTTGTTCAAAACCCCACCGCCGGGGCAGGAAGCCCTGTGCCCTCGCCGGCTCAGGTGCTGATGGATCTCACAGACAAGATGACGGTCCTGTTAACCGCTACGGTCGCCCCGGCGGATCAAGCTCAGCATGATGCGGAGGTGGCACAGTTAAAGCTCGATCTAGCAAAGGCCAAAGAGGATCTGGCAGCGGAAGGGATCAGGATGGCTGCAGAGAGGGCGGCCCTCGACGCCCAGACTCAGCTGATTCAAGCGCAGTCTTTCCGGCTCACGATGGATCAGAACGCGTCCAATGAGACATGAGAAGGAGGCATCAAAAGGCCCAATCTCGACTCCCTCCGGTTTACGATCCTCGAAACCTCTTCAACACGCCTGGTGCAGGGCCCAGTAACCCGCCAGAGATCACGGCGCCCGGAGCTAGAACGCCAATCCAGCCCCAAGTGATGGGGCCTCCCCGGGTGAACACTACCCCGCCTCAGTACGTGCCAATACCACCGGGTCCTTATGCCAACCCGTTGGAAAACATGGTCGCCGCGGCGGCGCGACTGGCGGCTCTCCCAATCGATGGCGACTCTCCAACGGCAGTCGAAACCCGCCGGGTCAGAGAGCTCCTTCAGATGGCTCTGGCGCAATAGGAGGCATATTCTTATAGCCGGGACATGATTCATTCAACCCCTCGTCCAGGCCGGAGCCCGAGTTATAGCAGGCACATGGTCTCAGCGATCGGCTCAAGCAATGTCCGACGCCATGACTTGCCTCCTGGCCACGGCCCGGTTCAAAATGAAGCTTTTAACGCGGTGGACCAAGACAGAGCACGGCAAGAGGCGGAGCGGGCGGCTCAGTTGACGGCTTACCAGCCACTCCCGGCTTATCCGACGGCTTCCATCGACGCGGGTATACCTACGAGCACCGGAGGTGTTCCTTGTCTGGTGCCGGCTCTCCGTAATGAACGTCTGCCCAAGGATTTCAAGGGGCCTAGGAAGGTACCTAATTACACGACTGATTTATAACCCGGAGCATGGATTGAGAGTTACGAGATGGCTATGGAGTTGCTGGAGGTCAGCGAAGCGGCAATGGCCAAGTACTTCACCATGATGTTAGATGGGACTGCCCGCACTTGGTTGAAAGGACTGCCACCGAACTCTATCGGGTCTTGGGCTGAACTAAAAACCCGGTTCATCCAAAACTTCAAAGACACCTGTAGGCAGTCTATGTCAATTGTGGATTTGCTAAATGTAAGCAGCAGGAGGGTGAGTCTACGACCCATTGGGTTCGCCGGGTCAAAGAGATAATACATTCATCTGATAAGATGGATGCCGGCTCTGCAGTCTTAATGTTAGAGCAGAATTGTCGTTTTACGCCCCTGAAGATGAAGCTCGGGCGGCTCAAGCGCGCTTGCAATGATATGGGTACGCTGATGGCGGCTCTGGTCAAGTACGCCGACTCTGATAGTACGAAGGATCCCGCGTCGGATGATGAAAGGACAGGGAAGGGACAACGGAATGGCAATGGTAAGGGCCCCCAGCATAACCCGGCGAACCAGGGAGGTAATAAGCGTAAGGCTGATGGCAGTATGGAGTTTGTGGCCAACACCAGTTCACAGGGTAACAACCACCGGTGTAAGGGGAGACCACCTCCCCGTGCCGGCGGGTCAGGCCCGACGCTTGAGCAGTTGTTGAATGAGCCTTGTCCAAGGCATGGCTCTAGGGAAAAGCCGGCCACTCATCTATGGAAGGACTGCGCAATTATGAAGGCCTTTAAAAATTCCAATGCTTTCAATGGCAACAGTGGCCCGGGCGGCGGCTCAGGCGCCAGCGGCTTTCATGGCCCGGGCGGCGGTTCAAATTCCAATTCTCAGAATGTTCAAGGGGGCTTTAATCAGTAGTCCGGCCAGGGTCATCAGCAGCAGCAGCAGGGGGGATATCAGACCAATCCAAAGCAGCTCAATGGCGGGCAGTATCATGTGTTTACTACCAGTCTGTGCAAGCGAGAGCAGAAGCTCCATAAAAGGGCTGTGCATGCTGTTGAGCCGGCGGTTCCACGCTATTTAAGATGGTCTGAGCAGCCTATTGTGTGGAGTAGGGAAGATCATCCTCCTCGGGTTGATAATCCGGGTCACCTGGCCTTGGTGGTGGCTCCTCAGGTTGGGGGATATAAGTTCACTAAAGTGCTCATGGACGGAGGCAGCAGCATCAACATCCTCTATTATGAGACCTTCCGTCGTATGGGTTTGACTGATAAAAACCTCAGCCAGTCCAATACTGTTTTCCATGGCGTGGTGCCTGGTAAGTCAGCATATCCAGTCGGTAAGATCGAGCAGGAAGTGGCCTTTGGAGATGAGTGCAATTACAGAGCGGAAAAACTAACCTTTGAGGTGGTTAAGATAAGGAGCCCGTACCATGCTTTATTTGGGCGGCCGGCTTACGCCAAGTTCATGGCACGACCGTGTTACGTGTATTTGCAGCTCAAGATGCCGGGTCACAATGGGACCATTATAGTTCATGGCAGCCGAAAGATAGCCTTGGAGTGTGAGGAAGGTGACGCGGCTTACGCTGAATCTGTTTGTGCAACAGAGGAGTTGAAGTTTTACAAGGACAATGTTGACCCGACAGATATGACGTCTTTGAAAAAGCCAACCACGGAGCATGAGCCGGCAATGAAATTTAAGTCAGCTAATGAGACTAAACTTGTTGACTTTGTTCCAGGTGACTCATCTCAGCAGTTCAGCATCAGTGCCAATCTGGATCCGAAATAGGAAGGCGCGCTCATCGAGTTCATCCGTGAGAACAAGGACATTTTTGCATGGAAACCTTCTGACATGCCGGGTGTACCTAGAGAACTCGCTGAGCACACTCTCAATATTGATCCGAAATTTAAGCCGGTCAGGCAATTCCTTCGGCGGTTTAATGAGGAGAGGCGGAAAGCCATTGGTGAGGAGGTAGCCCGGCTCTTGGCGGCCGGGTTTATTGTTGAAGTTTTTCATCCAGAATGGTTGGCTAACCCGGTGCTCGTGCTCAAGAAAAACGGCACCTGGCGGATGTGTGTGGACTACACGGATTTAAACAAAGCTTGTCCGGCTGATCCTTTTGCTCTCCCCCGTATTGATCAAATTATTGATGCTACGGCGGGTTATGAGCGCTTAAGTTTTTTGGATGCTTATTTTGGGTACCATCAGATTAAAATGGCAGTTAAGGACCAGGAGAAGACGGCGTTCATCACTCCCTTTGGAGCCTTCTGTTATGTGTCTATGCCTTTTGGGCTCAAGAGTGCATAGGCGACTTACCAGCGTTGTGTGCAGAATTGTCTTCATAACCAGATTGGGCGCAATGTTCATGCCTATGTGGATGATATCGTGGTTAAATCCAGGGAGAAGGAGACCCTGGTAGATGATCTTAGAGAAACCTTTGATAATCTCCGGGTTTACAAGATGATGCTTAACCCGGCCAAGTGTGTTTTTGGTGTTCCCGCAGGCAAGCTCTTGGGTTTTCTGGTTTCTCACAGAGGCATTGAAGCTAACCCGGAAAAGATCAAGGCAATCACCTCTCTGGCTAAGCCGACGTGCATAAACGACGTCCAGCGTCTGGCGGGCCGCATTGCTGCTTTGAGCCGATTTATCAGCCGTTTGGGTGAAAAGGCCATGCCACTGTACCAGTTGATGAAGAAAACAGATGACTTTGTCTGGAATGATGCTGCTAATGCTGCTTTTGAGGATTTGAAGAGATAGCTAGCTGAGCCCCCAGTTCTTGCTGCTCCTGTTGACAAGGAGCCCTTATTGCTGTATGTAGCCGCTAACACACGAGCCGTCAGTGTGGCTGTGGTGGTGGAGCGCAAGGAAGAGGGTAAGGAGTATCCGGTTCAGCGGCCGGTTTACTACGTCAGTGAAGTGCTCATTGAGTCCAAACAACGGTATCCACATTGGCAGAAGCTTGTTTACGGGGTATTCATGGCAAGCCGGAAGCTTAAGCATTATTTCCAGGGTCACCCTATCACTGTGGTTAGTTCTGCTCCCCTAGGAGATATCATCCAAAACAGAGAAGCCACAGGAAGAGTGGCTAAGTGGGCTATAGAGCTTGGGCCTCATGGTCTGAAATACGTGCCACGCACTGCTATCAAATCTCAAGCATTGGTGGATTTCATCAATGATTGGACAGAGCTGCAGGTGCCGGAAGAGAGACCGGATAATACATACTGGACTATTCACTTCGACGGGTCTAGGCAATTGGAGGGCTCGGGGGCTGGAGTTGTATTAACCTTCCCTCGAGGCGACAAGTTTTGCTATGTGCTACGGTTGATGTTTCCCTGTACTAACAATGCGGCTGAGTACGAGGCCTTGCTCCATGGTCTGCGGATGGCTAAGGAGATGAGCTTGAGCCGGGTAAGGTGCTTTGGCGACTCAGATTTAGTGGCTCAACAAGTGTCAGGCAAGTGGGATTCCAAGGACCCTCTCATGGCGGCTTATCGCCGCGAAGTTGATGCCAATGCTGGACACTTTCAGGGTTACCAAGTAGAGCACATCGATCGCAGGAAGAACGAGGCGGCTGATGAAGGAAATATGCCCTAGAGGCAATAATAAAGTATTATATATTTCCTTATATCATGATAAATGTTTATTATTCATGCTAGAATTGTATTAACTGGAAACATAATACATGTGTGAATACATAGACAAACAGAGTGTCACTAGTATGCCTCTACTTGACTAGCTCGTTAATCAAAGATGGTTATGTTTCCTAGCCATAGACATGAGTTGTCATTTGATTAACGAGATCACCTCATTAGGAGAATGACGTGATTGACTTGACCCATTCCGTTAGCTTAGCACCCGATCGTTTAGTATGTTGTTATTGCTTTCTTCATGACTTATACATGTTCCTCTAACTATGAGATTATGCAACTCCCGTTTACCGGAGGAACACTTTGTGTGCTATCAAACGTCACAACGTAAATGGGTGATTATAAAAGTGCTCTACAGGTGTCTCCAAAGGTACTTGTTGGGTTGGCGTATTTCGAGATTAGGATTTGTCACTCCGATTGTCGGAGAGGTATCTCTGGGCCCACTCGGTAATGCACATCACTATAAGCCTTGCAAGCATTGTGACTAATGAGTTAGTTGCGGGGTGATGTGTTACGGAACGAGTAAAGAGACTTGCCGGTAACGAGATTGAACTAGGTATCGAGATACCGACGATCAAATCTCGGGCAAGTAACATACCGGTGACAAAGGGAACAACGTATGTTGTTATGCGGTCTAACCGATAAAGATCTTCGTAGAATATGTGGGAGCCAATATGGGCATCCAGGTCCCGCTATTGGTTATTGACCGGAGACGTGTCTCGGTCATGTCTACATAGTTCTCGAACCCGTAGGGTCCGCACGCTTAACGTTACGATGACAGTTTTATTGAGTTTTGATGTACCGAAGGAGTTCGGAGTCCCGGATGAGATCGGGGATATGACGAGGAGTCTCGAAATGGTCGAGACGTAAAAATCAATATATTGGACGACTATATTCGGACTTCGGAAAGGTTCCGAGTGATTCGGGTATTTTTCGGAGTACCGGAGAGTTACGGGAATTCGTATTGGGCCTTAATGGGCCATACGGGAAAGGAGAGAAAGGCCTCAAAAAGTGGCCGCACCCCTCCCCATGGTCTGGTCCGAATTGGACTAGGGAAGGGGGGCGCACCCTTCCTTCTTTCTCCTTCCCCCTTCCCTTGTCCTACTCCCACAAGGAAAGGAGTCCTACTCCCGGTGGGAGTAGGACTCCCCCTTATGGCGCGCCTCTCCCCTTGGCCGGCTGCCTCCCCCTTGCTCCTTTATATACGGGGGCAGGGGGCACCCCAGAGACACAACAATTGATCCTTGAGATCTCTTAGCCGTGTGCGGTGCCCCCCTCCACCATATTACACCTCGATAATACCGTTGCGGAGCTTAGGCGAAGCCCTGCGTCGGTGGAACATCATCATCGTCACCACGCCGTCGTGCTGACGAAACTCTCCCTCAACACTCGGCTGGATCGGAGTTCGAGGGACGTCATCGAGCTGAACGTGTGTAGAACTCGGAGGTGCCGTACGTTAGGTACTTGATCGGTCGGATCGTGAAGACGTACGATTACATCAACCGCGTTGTGATAACGCTTCCGCTGTCGGTCTATGAGGGTACGTGGACAACACTCTCCCCTCTCGTTGCTATGCATCACCATGATCTTGCGTGTGCGTAGGAATTTTTTTGAAATTACTACGTTCCCCAACAGTGGTATCAGAGCCAGGTTTTATGCGTTGATGCTATGCACGAGTAGAACACAAGTGAGTTGTGGGCGATATAAGTCATACTGCTTACCAGCATGTCATACTTTGGTTCAGCGGTATTGTGAGATGAAGCGGCCCGGACCGACATTACGCGTACGCTTACGCGAGACTGGTTTCACCGTTGCGAGCACTCGTTGCTTAAAGGTGACTGGCGGGTGTCTGTCTCTCTCACTTTAGTTGAACCGAGTGTGGCTACGCCCGGTCCTTGCGAAGGTTAAAACAGCACCAACTTGACAAACTATCGTTGTGGTTTTGATGCGTAGGTAAGAACGGTTCTTGCTAAGCCCGTAGCAGCCACGTAAAACTTGCAACAACAAAGTAGAGGACGTCTAACTTGTTTTTGCAGGGCATGTCATGATGTGATATGGTCAAGACATGATGTGATATAATTTGTTGTATGAGATGATCATGTTTTGTAATCGAGTTATCGGCAACTGGCAGGAGCCATATGGTTGTCGTTTTATTGTATGCAATGCAATCTCCATGTAATGCTTTACTTTATCACTAAGCGGTAGCGATAGTCGTAGAAGCATAAGATTGACGAGACGACAACGATGCTACGATGGAGATCAAGGTGTCGCGCCGGTGACGATGGTGATCATGATGGTGCTTCGGAGATGGAGATCACAAGCACGGTGCTTCGGAGATGGAGATCACAAGCACAAGATGATGATGGCCATATCATATCACTTATATTGATTGCATGTGATGTTAATCCTTGATGCATCTTATCTTGCTTTGTTTGACGGTAGCATTATAAGATGATCCTTCACTAAATTATCAAAGTATAAGTGTTCTCCCTGAGTATGCACCGTTGCGAAAGTTCTTCGTGCTGAGACACCACGTGATGATCGGGTGTGATAGGCTCTACGTTCAAATACAATGGGTGCAAAACAGTTGCACACGCGGAATACTCAGGTTAAACTTGACGAGCCTAGCATATAACAGATATGGCCTCGGAACACGGAGACCGAAAGGTCGAGTGTGAATCATATAGTAGATATGATCAACATAGTGATGTTCACCATTGAAACTACTCCATCTCACGTGATGATCGGACATGGTTTAGTTGATATGGATCACGTGATCACTTAGAGGATTAGAGGGATGTCTATCTAAGTGGGAGTTCTTAAGTAATATGATTAATTGAACTTAAATTTATCATGAACTTAGTCCTGATAGTATTTTGCAAATTATGTTGTAGATCAATAGCTCGCGTTGTTGCTTCCCTGTTTATTTTTGATATGTTCCTAGAGAAAAATTATGTTGAAAGATGTTAGTAGCAAAGATGCGGATTGGATCCGTGATCTGAGGATTATCCTCATTGCTGCACAGAAAAATTATGTCCTTGATGCACCGCTAGGTGACAGACCTATTGCAGGAGCAGATGCAGACGTTATGAACGTTTGGCTAGCTCAATATGATGACTACTTGATAGTTTAGTGCACCATGCTTAACAGCTTAGAATCGGGACTTCAAAGACGTTTTGAACGTCATGGAACATATAAGATGTTCCAGGAGTTGAAGTTAATATTTCAAGCAAATACCCGAGTTGAGAGATATGAAGTCTCCAACAAGTTCTATAGCTAAAAGATGGAGGAGAATCGCTCAACTAGTGAGCATGTGCTCAGATTGTCTGGGTACTACAATCGCTTGAATCAAGTGGGAGTTAATCTTCCAAATAAAATAGTGATTGACAGAATTCTCTAGTCACCATCACCAAGTTAGTATAACTTCGTGATGAACTATAGTATGCAAGGGATGACGAAAGTAATTCCCGAGCTCTTCGTGATGCTGAAATCGACGAAGGTAGAAATCAAGAAAAACATCAAGTGTTGATGGTTAACAAGACCACTAGTTTCAAGAAAAGGGCAAAGGGATAGAAGGGGAACTTCAAGAAGAACGGCAAGCAAGTTGCTGCTCAAGTGAAGAAGCCTAAGTCTGGTCCTAAGCCTGAGACTAAGTGCTTCTACTGCAAAAGGACTGGTCACTGGAAGCGGAACTACCCCAAGTATTTGGTGGATAAGAAGGATGGCAAAGTGAACAAAGGTATATTTGATATACAGATTATTGATGTGTATTTTACTAGTGTTCGTAGCAACCCCTCGGTATTTGATACTGGTTCAGTTGCTAAAGAGTAGTAACTCGAAACGGGAGTTGCATAATGAACAGAAACTAGTTAAGGATGAAATGACGATGTGTATTGGAAGTGGTTCCAAGATTGATATGATCATCATCGCACACTCCCTATACTTTCGAGATTAGTGTTGAAACTAAATAAGTGTTATTTGGTGTTTGCGTTGAGCATGAATATGATTTGATCATGTTTTTTGCAATTCGGTTATTCATTTAAGTTAGAGAACAATTGTTGTTCTGTTTACATGAAAAAAAACCTTCTATGGTCATACACACCAACGAAAATGGTTTGTTGGATCTCGATCGTAGTGATACACATAATCATAATATTGAAGCCAAAAGATGCAAAGTTAATAATGATAGTGCAACTTATTTGTGGCACTGCCGTTTAGGTCATATTGGTGTAAAACGCATGAAGAAACTCCATACTGATGGGATTTTGGAATCAATTGATTATGAATCACTTGATGCTTGCGAACCATGCCTCATGGGCAAGATGACTAAAACGCCGTTCTCCGGTACTATGGAGAGAGCAACAGATTTGTTGGAAATCATACATACAGATGTATGTGGCCCGATGAATATTGAGGCTCGTAGCAGGTATCATTATTTTCTGACCTTCACAGATGATTTGAGCAGATATGGGTATATCTACTTGATGAAACATAAGTCTGAAACATTTGAAAAGTTCAAAGAATTTCAGAGTGAAGTGGAAAATCATCGTGACAAGAAAATAAAGTTTCTATGATCTGATCGTAGAGAAGAGTATTTGAGTTACGAGTTTGGCCTTCAGTTAAAACAATGTGAAATAGTTTCACTACTCACGCCACCTGGAACACCACGGTGTAATGGTGTGTCCGAACGTCGTAATCGTACTTTATTAGATATGGTGCGATATATGATGTATCTTACCGATCTACCACTATCGTTTTGGGGTTATGCATTAGAGACAGCTGCATTCACGTTAAATAGGGCACCATCAAAATCCGTTGAGACGACGCCTTATGAACTGAGGTTTAGCAAGAAACCAAAGTTGTCGTTTCTTAAAATTTGGGGCTGCGATGCTTATGTGAAGAAACTTCAACCTGATAAGCTCGAACCCAAATTGGAGAAATGTGTCTTCATAGGATACCCAAAGGAGACTGTTGGGTATACCTTCTATCACAGATCCGAAGGCAAAACTTTCGTTGCTAAAGATGGATCCTTTCTAGAGAAGGAGTTTCTCTCGAAAGAAGTGAGTGGGAGGAAAGTAGAACTTGATGAGGTAACTGTACCTGCTCCCTTATTGGAAAGTAGTTCATCACAGAAATCTGTTCCTCTGACTCCTACACCAATTAGTGAGGAAGTTAATGATGATGATCATGTAACTTCAGATCAAGTTACTACCAAACCTCGTAGGTAAACCAGAGTAAGATCCGCACCAGAGTGGTACGGTAATCCTGTTCTGGAGGTTATGTTACTAGACCATGATGAACCTACGAACTATGAAGAAGCAATGGTGAGCCCAGATTCCGCAAAATGGCTTGAGGCCATGAAATCTGAGATGAGATCCATGTATGAGAACAAAGTGTGGACTTTGGTTGACTTGCCCGATGATCGGCAAGCAATTGAGAATAAATGGATCTTCAAGAGGAAGACGGACGCTCATAGTAGTGTTACTATCTACAAAGCTAGAATTGTCGCAAAAAGGTTTTTCGACAAGTTCAAGGTGTTGACTACGATGAGAGTTTCTCACTCGTATCTATGCTTAAGTCTGTCTGAATCATGTTAGCAATTGCCGCATTTTATGAAATATGGCAAATGGATAAACAAAACTGCATTCCTTAATGGATTTATTAAAGAAGAGTTGTATATGATGCAACCAGAAGGTTTTGTCAATCCTAAAGGTGCTAACAAAATATGCAAGCTCCAGCGATCCATCTATGGACTGGTGCAAGCATCTCGGAGTTGGAATATACACTTTGATAAGTTGATCAAAGGATATAGTTGTATACAGACTTGCGGTGAAGCCTGTATTTACAAGAAAGTGAGTGGGAGCACTACAGCATTTCTGATAAGTATATGTGAATGACATATTGTTAATCAGAAATAATGTAGAATTATTTTGCAAGCATAAAGGAGTGTTTGAAAGGAGTTTTTCAAAGATAGACCTCGGTGAAGCTGCTTACATATTGAGCATCAAGATCTATAGAGATAGATGAAGACGCTTGATAAGTTTTTCAATGAGTACATACCTTAACAAGATTTTGAAGTAGTTCAAAATAGAACAGTCAAAGAAAGAGTTCTTGCCTGTGTTACAAGGTGTGAAATTGAGTAAAGACTCAAAGCCCGACCACGGCAGAAGATAGAAAGAGAATGAAAGTCATTCCCTATGCCTTGGCTATAGGTTCTATAAAGTATGCCATGCTGTGTACCAGATCTATTGTATACCTTACACTGATTTTGGCAAGGGAGTACAATAGTGATCTAGGAGTAGATCACTGGACAGCGGTCAAAATTATCCTTAGTGGAATAAGGAAATGTTTCTCGATTATGGAAGTGACAAAAGGTTCGTCGTAAAGGGTTACGTCGATGCAAGTTTTGACACTAAATCTAGATGACTCTAAGTCTCGGTCTAGATACATATTGAAAGTGGGAGCAATTAGCTAGAGTAGCTCCGTGCAGAGCATTGTAGACATAGGAATTTGCAAAATCCTTACGGATCTGAATGTGACAGACCCGTTGACTAAAATTATCTCACAATCAAAACATGATCACACCTTAGTACTCTTTGGGTGTTAATCACATAGCGATGTGAACTAGATTATTGACTCTAGTAAACCCTTTGAGTGTTGGTCACATAGAGATGTGAACTATGGGTGTTAATCACATGGTGATGTGAATTATTGATGTTAAATCACATGGCGATGTGAACTAGATTATTGACTCTAGTGCAAGTGGGAGACTGAAGGAAATATGCCCTAGAGGCAATAATAAAGTTATATATTTCCTTATATCATGATAAATGTTTATTATTCATGCTAGAATTGTATTAACCGGAAACATAATACATGTGTGAATACATAGACAAACAGAGTGTCACTAGTATGCCTCTACTTGACTAGCTCGTTAATCAAAGATGGTTATGTTTCCTAGCCATAGACATGAGTTGTCATTTGATTAACGAGATCACCTCATTAGGAGAATGACGTGATTGACTTGACCCATTCCGTTAGCTTAGCACCCGATCGTTTAGTATGTTGCTATTGCTTTCTTCATGACTTATACATGTTCCTCTGACTATGAGATTATGCAACTCCCGTTTACCGGAGGAACACTTTGTGTGCTACCAAATGTCACAACGTAAATGGGTGATTATAAAGGTTCTCTACAGGTGTCTCCAAAGGTACTTGTTGGGTTGGCGTATTTCGAGATTAGGATTTGTCACTCCGATTGTCGGAGAGGTATCTCTGGGCCCACTCGGTAATGCACATCACTATAAGCCTTGCAAGCATTGTGACTAATGAGTTAGTTGCGGGATGATGTGTTACGGAACGAGTAAAGAGACTTGCCGGTAACGAGATTGAACTAGGTATCGAGATACCGACGATCAAATCTCGGGCAAGTAACATACCGGTCACAAAGGGAACAACGTATGTTGTTATGCGGTCTGACCGATAAAGATCTTCGTAGAATATGTGGGAGCCAATATGGGCATCCAGGTCCTGCTATTGGTTATTGTCCGGAGACGTGTCTCGGTCATGTCTACATAGTTCTCGAACCCGTAGGGTCCGCACGCTTAACGTTACGATGACAGTTTTATTGAGTTTTGATGTACCGAAGGAGTTCGGAGTCCCGGATGAGATCGGGGATATGACGAGGAGTCTCGAAATGGTCGAGACGTAAAAATCAATATATTGGACGACTATATTCGGACTTCGGAAAGGTTCCGAGTGATTCGGGTATTTTTCGGAGTACCGGAGAGTTACGGGAATTCGTATTGGGCCTTAATGGGCCATACGGGAAAGGAGAGAAAGGCCTCAAAAAGTGGCCGCACCCCTCCCCATGGTCTGGTCCGAATTGAACTAGGGAAGGGGGGCGCACCCTTCCTCCTTTCTCCTTCCCCCTTCCCTTCTCCTACTCCCACAAGGAAAGGAGGAGTCCTACTCCCGGTGGGAGTAGGACTCCCCCCTATGGCGCGCCTCTCCCCTTGGCTGGCTGCCTCCCCCTTGCTCCTTTATATACGGGGGCAGGGGGCACCCCAGAGACACAACAATTGATCCTTGAGATCTCTTAGCCGTGTGCGGTGCCCCCCTCCACCATATTACACCTCGATAATACCGTTGCGGAGCTTAGGCGAAGCCCTGCGTCGGTGGAACATCATCATCGTCACCACGCCGTCGTGCTGACGAAACTCTCCCTCAACACTCGGCTGGATCGGAGTTCGAGGGACGTCATCGAGCTGAACGTGTGTAGAACTCGGAGGTGCCGTACGTTCGGTACTTGATCGGTCGGATCGTGAAGACGTACGACTACATCAACCGCATTGTGATAACGCTTCCGCTGTCGGTCTACGAGGGTACGTGGACAACACTCTCCCCTCTCGTTGCTATGCATCACCATGATCTTGCGTGTGCGTAGGATTTTTTTTGAAATTACTACGTTCCCCAACAGCTGATGCATTAAGCGGGCTGGGCTCTCAGCGAAAGCCGGTGCCGCCTAATACTTTCTTGGACATTTTGCATAACCCTTCTGTTAAGTTGCCTACAGAGGAAGACTTGGCTGTCCCTGACCCGGAGGCACAGTTGGTGGCGGCTCTCCACATTACCCCAGACTGAACAGTACCATACTTGGCTTACATGACCCGGGGAGAATTGCCTGAGGATGAAACTTTGGCCAGACAAATAACCCGGCGGTCTAAGTCAATGATAATTATCAATGGTGAGCTGCATCGTCGCAGTGTCACTGGAACTTTCCAGCGTTGTGTTTCCCCTGAGGAAGGTCAAGAAATCTTACATGAAATTCACGAGGGGGATTGTGGCCATCATGCCGGCTCAAAGTCCCTTGTGGCCAAGGCTTTTCGTCATGGTTTTTATTGGCTGACGGCTCATGCTGATGCAGAGGATTTGGTCAGTAAATGTGACGGTTGCCAGAGGTTCTCGCGACGGGCTCATGTGCCGGCTCAGGAATTGAGGATGATTCCAATCACTTGGGCGTTTGCGGTCTGGGGGCTTGATATGGTTGGGCCTTTTAAAAGATCCAAGGATAAGAAGACCCACCTCTTGGTGGCAGTCGACAAGTTCACAAAGTGGGTTGAAGCAGAGCCAGTTAGTAAGTGTGATGCAGCCACAACGGTTCAGTTCATGAAGAGGGTGATATTTCGCTTTGGTTTTCCACATAGCATTATAACTGACAATGGTACCAATCTGTCTAAAGGCGCCATGGAGGAGTTTTGTCAACGAGAGCATATTCGGCTTGATGTTTCATCAGTGGCTCACCCTGAATCCAATGGTCAAGCTGAGAGAGCCAATCAGGAAATCTTGAAAGGCATCAAGCCCCGGCTTTTGGTCCCTTTGCAACAGACGCCGGGTTGTTGGGTGGAGGAGTTACCCTCCGTGTTATGGAGCATCAATACTACTCCTAACAGGTCTACGGGTTACACGCCTTTCTTCATGGTTTATGGAGCGGAGGCGGTCCTCCCTAGCGACATCCGTCATGACTCGCCTCGGGTGGCGGCTTATGTTGAGGCGGATAATGAGCGGGCGCGCCAAGATGCTCTTGACTTGTTGGATGAACAGCGTGATGTGGCAGTGGCTCGCTCGGCGATTTACCAACAAGACCTGCGCCGCTATCAGAGCCGCCGGGTTAAGTCCAGAGTCTTCCAGGAAGGTGATCTGGTGCTCCGGCTCATCCAAGATCAAACAGATGCACACAAGTTATCCCCGCCTTGGGAAGGGCCCTTTGTGGTCAGCAAGAACTTGCACAACGGGTCATACTACCTTATCGATGTTCGGGAGCACAAAGATTCACGTAAGTCGGAGGAAGAGACCCGTCGGCCGTGGAACATAGCTCAGCTTCGGCCTTATTACACTTGAGCCACCGGCTCTCATAATGTACATATTTCTACAGCCATGTATATATTATGATAAATAATAAAGCAGGACCTCTGTCCTTTTCTCCTCCAAAGGCAAATGTGTTATTGTTATTTCTATTACAACATTACATGGTCACTTGGAGGTTGATCCGGCTTACGATCGTATTCGAATCTCGCCGTTAACAATATGATCACTTGGGGGCTTCCTGTTCAAACATAGGTCGTATTCGAACCAAAGAGAACATAGCTGTCGATACCCACTTGATTGGCAAATTGCCGAGCTCATTGGGGAGTTTTTCTTGATCATATTTGAATCATAGCTCAACCCCCTTTGGGAACCGACGTGGATCGTATTCGAATCAGCGTCATTAAACAACTCTCAAGGTCATTTGGGGGCTTCCTGTTCAAACATAGGTCGTATTCGAACCAAAGAGAACATAGCTGTCGGTACCCTCTTGATCAGCAACGCCAAAGCCACTGGGGGCTATATGATCGCATTCGAATCTTAGCTTAACCCCTTTGGGACGGTTCTCTGGTCGTATTCGAATCAGAAGCCCCTAAGTTTTGATCTTTTGGTTTGCAACAAGTTGTTTTGATCATATCAACAGTGTGCAAGGGCGGTTCTTACTCCGTTGGCTTAACTTTGATTAACAATGTTGATAGCACACAATAAGCATTATCGGTGCTGGTGAACCGGAGTTGAGTTCTCAACCTCATTATTTGGGTTACATAAACCGGAAGTATACTTGAAGGCTTGTAAGTATGCTATTATGGTTACCTCGAGGATATAATTGAGGGCCGATCTTTGGTGACTTTGGTTCATATTCCGGGTTATATATATAGTATATGACTCTCAGTGCAGTAAGCGCCCAGAGACTTGTGATTTGTTTTCTATGCAGGACAATTCCAAGACAGCTTTTTAACTTAACGAAAGTAGATGATCAAACATAACCCAGAGGAATATAAAGGAGCAGCTTCAATGGAGTTAAGCATTCTACACGTGCACGATGGCATGACAAAATTAAGTGTTTGTCCTACTCTATTACAAGACTCCCCGATTCCAAAAGGTGAGGCATTGTTTTTAAGGTGTAACCATGAGCCGCCTAAGAAATCAAGGTGCTTGTTGGGTTGAAGCTCCCGGCTCATCCCTCTCCGCTCCTCCGGCTGTTTCCATGACCTGGAAGGTTGACGATTTCCAGTCAATGCCGCTCAAAGCTTCAAATTGAGCCTCGTCATCAATTAACCCGGCCGGGTCAACTTCTGGAGCGAAGGTATGCTTACGAGTCGGAGGGATCAGGCTGATTGCTTCATAGCGTGGAGTGGGGATCCTCTGATTCTCCGCGTCATAGCCCGGCTGATATTTGGTAAGGTCGGTGTCATTCCCAATCAAGGTGGCCACCGGGCGCACGCTCTTCACACAGGCGGCAAAGTCTTTCTGGTCAAAGGGGGTGCTGTCTTCCTTCAGGCTGGGGTATCCAAGAGCGATGTCGGCCGGGTCTAGCTCCGGTAGAAACGCCTTGGCCCGGCTCAAAGCAGCTATAGCTCCGGCTCTTGCAGAAGCCCGTCTCAGCTCTTGGAAGCGTTGAGGAAGTACGGCAAGCCGCCTGAGTACGTCTGCCAGGTGAGTGGGAACCTCATTGGACAGAGCCACAACGGCTAAAGCACGTTGTGACCCGGTGTAGAGTTGCTCCACCAAGGTGTAAACCGCCTTCAGCTTGGTCAGCATGTTCTGATTCAGATTGGAGCTTCTGGGACCTGCATAATAACGTCAGGTGAGCTGATGGCAATGATGGGACTTATGAGACATGAAGAATGTAAACTTGTTAAAAGCTTACAGAATAACTTACCGAAGATTGCAGAGACCATCTGTGACACATGGTGTTTTAAGCCGGAGAGTTCGGCGGTTCTTTCAGTAAGGGCAGCCTCCGCTTGTTCGGCCCGGCTGAGCAAGGCAGTCTTCTCGTCGGCCCAAGTTTTTCTTTCTGTTTCAAATTTTTTCTTCAGTTTTTCTTGTGCAGAAACACTGAACTCAAACTTGGCATTGGCCTTCCGGGTCTCAGTTTCCTGAGTCTTCAGGCGGTTCTTCAGCTCAAAGATTTCCGATTCAAATTTCTTGCAGGCAGCCTGTACAAATTCCGGGTTACAGTTTGAGTGGTTATCATGCAACATTAAAGTCCCAAGCGCTTTGCAAGCAAAGACACTTGGCACTTGGGGGCTAATGTATGCTGAACGATTCTATTTATAAGTGCCGGTTCATGAAGGTAAGCCGGAAGTTAAGTCTACAACATATTCTATCATAAGTAATAGACTTGGGGGCTAGCATGGTAAGGATGACTATGGAGTAAGCAAGGGAGTTGTACCTCAGATTTTTGCTGTATCTGCTTCACCATGTCAATCTCCAGGTCCCGGCTGTTGTGCACTTGACCAACATAACCAGAAACAATGTCTCCAATGCTCAAGTTAGCATAGTCAGTGATATCCAGTCTGGCCCTGCGGCGCTCCAGCAGTTCTTCTTTAGCAGAGCATCTGACCAGCACAGTGGGTCTTCCCGGCTCAACATATTCGGTTCGGGTAATCACCACATCCGGGTCATCGGCCGGTTGAGCTGAGCTGGGGATCTCCGGGTTGTCAGAACTCTCCATGGCTTGTTGTTCAGTTGGAGCGGTGGTTTCTGGAGCTGGTGCAGACAGCGGCTCAGAAGCAGAGGCGTTGGGTTCAGTCAAGACCGGTTCTTCGACCGGGTGACTTTTCTTTGCCCTCTTGCTGAGCTTTGCTTGTGCACTGAAAGTCAAAAGGTTAGTGCAAAAACATGAGTAAGATAAGCACAAAATAAGATGATCATCATTACCCGGGTGCAGTCTTGAAAGCCGGCAAGTTAGATTGCATGGAGTCACCGAAGGAAGGTGAAGTTTCCTGATAGTTTGAATCAGAAGAATTGAGTGGTTGGCGAGTGATGCCCGCCAAAGGATGAAAAGGATATAAGTTGGAGATAACCTCGGTCCGACGCTTCCTTGATGCTTCGGGTAAGCCGGAGGAGAGGTCTGCATCCTTGCTGGCCCGGGTTTGCCTCCGGCTCTCATGAATCTGTTGCTTCAAAAGAAATTGAGGATCTTGATAAGCTAAAGGATGGAAAAATCTTACTTTCCGGGTTACTCTTCGGACTTTCAGCCTTGGCAAGGGGTCCGAGTCGGAGGAAAGTATAGTTACCTCTTCAATCACCGGGTTACTCGCTCCGGTGTCCTCCTGCTGATAATCAATGTCAATAAGGTGGTTAAGAACAAACAAAAAACAAGAGAAGAGCATAAGAATGAAGGGTTACCTCTGACTCGGAGGTGTCATCCAGCTGAAGCAGGTCTGAGGCGCTAGGCTTACTCCCCTTCTTGCGGGGAGTGGCTCTCCTGGCGGCTTTCTTAACCTTCCTGGCTTTTTTAGCAGCCTCATGATCATACTTGACCTTCCAGAACTTATCAGTAGCCTGAAAAATACAACAAAGGTTTCTTGAGGTTAAGAAGAAAATTGTTAAAATGGAAAGTGAGGTGCTCAGATCAGTAGCTTACCGCCGGAGCCGGGTTAGCTTTGCAGAAGGGACTTAAGCCTGTCCTCCCGCAGTCTACTAAGCTCTCGTTCAAAAGGGACTTAGTCATGTCGTCAATGATGTCCTCAGGTAGGTCGTTGGGGCTGTGCCGCAGAGGATCATCCTTCCGGCCCGTGTAATCACACATTAAGCCGGGGCGGCGGGTCAAGGGAATCACCCGCCAAGCAATCCAGACCCGGACCAGATCAACACCGTTAAGGCCATTTCCCAGAAGAGCTTTAATCTCGTTGATGGTGGGGATAAGCGGTTGTCGCTCAGCTTGAGATAATTTGTCTGGCAGGGGGTGATTTGACTCCAGACGCAGGGCGCGAAAGCCGGGCAGAGGGTTTTCATCAGCTGGAGAAGTATCCTGGCAGTAGAACCATGTCTGGTTCTAGTCCTTTGGGTGGCTTGGCGGCTCAGCATAAGGAAAGAGGCAATCTCTCCGTCGTTGGATTGAAATTCTGCCAAGTTACAACCTAGGCCCGTTGGCACACTCGTTCTGGTGGTTCAGATAAAACAGCTCCCTAAAGAGCAGTAGGCTGGGCTCTTCTCCGAGATATACCTCGCAGAACACTTGAAAGTTACAAATGTTCGACACGGGATTGGGTCCAATGTCTTGAGGTCGCAGATCGAAAAAGTTCAGAACATCTCTGAAGAATCTTGAGCCAGGAGGAGCAAAGCCCCGGCTCATGTGATCAGCAAATATAACAACTTCTCCGTCTCTTGGTTGAGGTCTTTCTTCGGACGGGTCAGGGGCACGATAGGACATGACCTCCTTCTTAGGCAGGTAACCCGTCTTCACAAAGTCATCTAAAGTATTATTAGTAACATTGGATCTCACCCAGTTGCATGTAATGGGTGCCTTGGGAGCCTTGGGCGGCATGGTGAAAGACGAAAGCCTATGACAAAAGAAAATGTCCGGTTCAAATATAAGCCGGAGGAAGATTTCAGTTCAGTATTCAAGATGGCGGCTTATGAAGGGGCCTAATGATATATGGCTAAGTGTGTCGGGTTATCTAAGCCGCTGTGGATATCATAAGTAATTCAAGTTGTTTAAAACTCTATCATGAATAAGCCGGAAATTTCACAGCGCATGGCCTCTTTTAAGCCGGAGATATGAGCCGCCATGGTTAACAGATGCAGGTTTTTGTCTAAGTGTTGTACAAACAGGTTTCACAGGTTGCAGGGATTATTTTGGATCAAACGATCGTCCAAAAAGAAAAAATTTCTAGACCTAGAAAGCTGATACAGAGAAGTTCATGAGCTCAGAATGAGGTCTTTCTGCGGACAAAACGGATCTACTAGCATAAAAATGAGTGCGAAACCATTACCGCAGGAGTTCTACCCTGTTTTCCGGATCAAAAGGGGTCGCGGTGGAAGAACTGTGAAGAACTCGAGATGAACTACGAAGAACAGGGGAAGAACGACAGAACCCTAATGCGAATCTACTATATGGAGTGGCGAGGACTTACCGGCGCTGATGAGATGCGGAGGTTGCCGGCGTTTCTCTGGACCGGTTCAGGGTGATGCAGCGGCCGAGGTTGATGAAGACCAGGGGCGCGGCGGCGGCGGCGGAGCTCGGGCTCTGGAGCGTCAGAGGAGGAAGATGATGGAGGAGAAGAGTGACGAAGGCTTATGGGCCGGGCCTATTTATAAGGGACGGCTGATAAATGGGCGCGAGAAACGAGGAGGCCAAGACGTGATTATCTCGCAACAGAAATGCCTCGATTTTCGGGATGGTCATTAAAGATAAGATCCGTTGGGATATGACGGAATAAAAAATGAATTTAATGGAAGATGACGTCACGGCGGGTTACCAAGAATCCAGAAGATGACATCACGGCGGGTTATAACCTTTGCACAAGCAGAAGCCGAAAGATTTTCTTCCAAAGGGATTGAAGATTGACATGAACCGGTTCAAATCAATCTGGGGCCTAATGTTGAGGATATAACCATTAGGGTCACCCACCCAGGAGGGGCCGGGTTACGTTATAATGATCATCACGTGAAGCCCAGTACCAGGCTAGAGGATGGCGGATCAATAGTGGGCTTAAGACCCGGAGGCGGCTTAAGGCCCGTAGTGATAAACCTCCGTTATGACAAGACTTGTAATGTAAGGCAAGAGTAGTTAAGAGTCCGAGCCGGATACTGTTTTAAGCCGGCCGTGTAATGCCCACGATGCGGCTATATCTCCCACGTGTCGAGGCACGACTTAGAGGAATAATCGCATAGTGGTTTTGTAGCAAGAAGGGTCATCTTCACACAATCCCATGTAATGAACAAGAATGGGATAAAGAGTTGGCTTACAATCGCCACTTCACACAATACATGAATATAATTCATACATCATCCAAAATACAAACATATAGACCGACTACGGTCAAGATCCAAATGAAAATAAGACAACCCCAAATGCTAGATCCTCGATCGTCCCAACTGGGCTCCACTACTGATCATCAGGAAAAGACACATAGTAACGACCACGTTCCTCGTCGAACTCCCACTTGAGATCGACCCCATCATCTGCACTGGCATCGTCGGCACCTGCAACTGTTTTGGTAGAATCTGTGAGTCAAGAGGACTCAGCAATCTCACACCCGCGAGATCAAGACTATTTAAGCTTATAGGAAAGGAAGGTGTAATGAGGTGGAGCTGCAGCGGCAATAAGCGTATATGGTGGCTAACATACGCAAAAGAGAGCGAGAAGAGAAGCAACGGAGCGGTCGTCAACTAGCAATGACCAAGAAGTGATCCTGAACTCCTACTTACGTCAAACATAACTCAGACCGTGTTCACTTCCCGGACTCCGCCGAGAAGAGACCATCACGGCTACACACGCAGTTGATGTATTTTAAATGGGTCAAGTGACAAGTTCTCTACAACCGGACATTAACAAATTCCCATCTGCCTCATAACCGCGGGCACGGCTTTCGAAAGATAATACCCTGCAGGGGTGTCCCAACTTAGCCCATCATAAGCTCTCACAGTCAACGAACGATAAACCTTCTCCCGGAAAGACCCGATCAGTCTCGGAATCCCGGTCTACAAGACATTTCGACAATGGTAAAACAAGACCAGCAAAGCCGCCCGAATGTGCCGACAAATCCCGAGAGGAGCTGCACATATCTCGTTCTCAGGGCACACCGGATGAACACTACGTACAGCTAAAACCAATCCTCGAGTTTCCCCAAGGTGGCGCTGCAAGTGGCTCTAGTTTGGACCAGCACTCAGAGGAACACTGGCCGGGGGGTTTAAATAAAGATGACCCTCGGGCTCGCGAAAACCCGGGGGAAAAGGTTTAGGCGGCAAATGGTAAAACCAAAGTTGGGCCTTGCTGGAGGAGTTTTATTCAAGGCGAACTGTCAAGGGGGTCCCATAAATCACCTGACCGCGTAAGGAACGCAAACTCAAGGAACATAATCCCGGTATAACAGAAACTAGGGCGGCAAGAGAGGAACAAAACACCAGGCATAAGGCCGAGCCTTCCACCCTTTACCAAATATATAGATGCATTAATTAAATAAGAGATATTGTGATATCCCAACATATCCATGTTCCAACATGGAACCAACTTCAACTGCACCTGCAACTAGCAACGCTATAAGAAGGGCTGAGCAAAAGCGGTAACTTAGCCAAACAACGGTTTGCTAGGAAAGGATGGTTAGAGGCTGACATGGCAAAATGGGAGACATGATATAGCAAGTGATAGGTAGCGTAGCATGGCAATAGAGCGAACAACTAGCAAAGCAAAGATAGAAGTGATTTCGAGGGGTGGCCATCTTGCTTGCAAGGTTCTCAGAGTTGTCGAAAGCTTGATCCTCGTAAGCGTACTCAACAGGTTCCTCGTTCACGAACTCGTCTCCCGGCTCTACCCACGACAAGAACACAAACAAACGGAACCACAATCAATCACGAGAAATGCACAAGTAACATGATGCAAAACATGTATGATATGCGATGCATATGCGTGCTCCGGAAGGGAAACGATGAACAAGGCAGTAACTTGGCAAACCAAGCATGCCACTGGGAAGATGAGATGATTTCGGTCGAGATCGATATAAAGATCATCGGAAACGGATGCACGGTTTGCAAATGGCAAGCAAAACAAGAATGACACGAATCTGCGATTAACAGCACGATAGCACTTAAAATGCAACAAGTAACAAAGCTACAGCACTCCAACATAGCAACAAAGCGTATGGCAGTAATCTACAGGAGATGCTTAACAAAAGATGAACACTGAGCTACGGCTAGATCACAACATATCAAGCTCAAACAAGCATGGCAAAAGTGCAAAAGATAACAGGATCACAGACTTAGTGAAATTACTGGACATGGCAGAAAACAGCATCAGGTAGCAATGTTCAGAGCACGAAATCAACATGCTACAGGAACTTAACATAGCAAAGCAAGGCATGGCAGAAACAATAATATGAGGGCATGTTGGTGAGCTTGATGCACTCACCACAAGGCAATGCATGACAAAACAAGCATACCTACAGCAAGATGGCATGTTTATGAAGCTAAACATGGCAAGAACAAGAGCATAGCATGTATGGGTCAACTACAATAAGCTTGGCAAAATTGCATATTATGTTGAGAATCTGCCAGAAATATTTTATAGCAAAAGTAGAGCAAGATTGAGTCATGCTATGGCACTCCATAATTGCAAACAAGGACAGGAATGGATCAATTACAACTATATCTACAAAACATCCTTACTGAACATCTCCAAAATATGCATGGATCTCTCTGTAGCATCAAGTTTACATGGCAACAAAATAACAGCAGACAAAGACTTGGAGAAATCACTGTCCCTGAAATCAGAAACATTACGGAGCCTACTTTGCATGCTTGTGCTAGTCACCACAGAGATCACAAAAATACATGGCATATACCCTTGGAAAGATGGCATGGCATACAACAAAACACATGTAGAGCTCATGCCCATAAGATGCACAGATTAAATGATACAAAAATGACAAATCTCCAAGTTCTGTTAAGAACCAGAGGATAATAGCAACTAGCCCTCTTGCAACAGAGATTTGGGCATCAAGATGACCTCTAATGAACATGGTGCAATTAAACAAAATGTAGAGCATCACGAGACGAACAATTTGACATATTACACGCGCGAAACAGAGCTACAT
>NC_057811.1:333119897-333129251 GCF_018294505.1 Triticum aestivum | reverse complement strand
CGGGTCGGCGCGGTGGAGGCCGCCGGGTGCTGACGTGGCGGCGGCGGGTTTGCGTCCGGCCGGTACGGACACGTCCGGCGTGGCGCGAGGGGATTTTCTAGGGTTTCGTCTGCGATTGTATTTCGGGGGAGATGCCTATTTATAGGTAGAGGGAGCTAGGAGAGTCCAAATGAGGTGCGGTTTTCGCCCACACGATCGTGATCGAACGACCTAGAGCATGGAAGAGAGTTTGATGGGTTTTGGGCTGTTTTGAGAGGGGGTTTTTCTGCAACACACAGATGGGCTTTGCGGATGCCCGGTTAACCGTTGGAGTACCAAACGACCTCCAAATGGAATGAAACTTGACCGGTGGTCTCCGGGTGGTATACTAGGGCCACTTGACAAGCCTCAGTCCATTCCGAGAATGTTTGACACCCGCTCACGAAAGAAAACAAGAGGGGTGCACCGGGGGAGATAGGAGCGCCGGATTTCAAAACGGACAACGGGGAAAATGCTCGGATGCATGAGACGAACACGTATGCAAATGAAATGCACATGATGACATGATATGAAATGCATGACATGAACAAAATACAAAACGAAAAAAACAAAACCCGACCACGGAGGGAAAATCATAACACATAGCCGAAGATGGCAAGAGTCGGAGTTACAAATATGGCAAGTTACATGCGGGGTGTTACAACACTCCACCACTACGAGAGGATCTCATCCCGAGATCTAGGACTGAAAGAACTCCGGATATTCAGAACGGAGGTGGTCCTCGCGTTGCCAGGTGGCTTCCCGGTCGGAAAGGTGCAACCACTTCACTTTCAGGAATTTGATTGACTTGTTGCGAGTCTTGCACTCAATTTCTTCAAGAATAGCAACGGGGTGCTCATGATAAGACAAATCTTCTTGGAGGTCAATCTCTTCGAAGTTGATAGTGCGCTTAGGCGTCTTGAAGCACTTGCACGTTCGCGAAGTTGGAAGGAAGCTCAAGTTGATAGGCGAGGTCGCCTCTTTTGCCAGTGATCTTGAAAGGACCCACGTACCTAGGGGCAAGCTTCCCTTTGATACCGAAGCGACGAGTGCCTTTCATTGGAGAGACGCGGAGGTAGACATGGTCTCCGATCTCGAAAGCCAAATCACGGTGCTTACTATCATAGTAACTCTTCTGACGCGATTGCGCGGCTTTGAGATTATCACGGATGACTTTACACATTTCTTCAGCTTCAGTGATTAAGTCATTGCCAAGAAGTTGGCGTTCACCAGTCTCTGACCAATTGAGAGGAGTACGACACTTTCTGCCATAGAGAATCTCGAATGGGGCCTTGCCCGAACTCGCTTGGAAGCTGTTGTTGTAGGAGAATTCAACATATGGAAGACAATCTTCCCATTTCATGCCAAAGGAAATGACACAAGCCCTAAGCATATCTTCAAGAATTTGATTGACTCGCTCGACTTGGCCACTAGTTTGAGGATGGAAAGCTGTGCTGAAGCGAATGTTTGTGCCCATGGCCTTCTGGAAGGAGTCCCAGAACTTAGAGGTGAAGATGCTTCCACGATCAGAAGAAATAAATTGTGGAATGCCGTGCAAAGAGACAATTCTGGAGGTGTATAGCTCTGCTAACTGAGCTGATGTGATGGATTCTTTGATTGGAAGAAAATGAGCCACCTTAGAAAGCTTGTCGATGACAACGAAGATAGCATCATTTCCGCGCTTAGACTTTGGAAATCCAGTCACGAAGTCCATTTTGATATGATGAAACTTCCATTCTAGGATAGCAAGAGGTTGGAGGAGACCAGCTGGTCGTCGGTGTTCTGCTTTCACTCTTCGACAGACATCACATTCATTCACGAATTGAGCAATTTCTCGCTTCATTCGAGTCCACCAATACGACTGCTTGAGGTCATGATACATCTTCGTACTTCCAGGATGAATGGATAGGAGAGAATTGTGCGCCTCGTTCATTATGACTTTCCTTAGATCACCTTTAGGAACCACAATCCGGTCCTCGAAGAATAAAGTGTCTCTGTCATCAATGCGATAGCACTTGTATTTGGAAAGACCCTTGTCGATACCACGTTTCACCTTCTTCACCATGGCATCAAGAAGTTGTGCCTCACGAATCTGATCTTCCAAAGTAGGAGAGATTAAGAAGTTGGCAAGAATGCCTTGAGGAACAACTTGGAGATTCAGCTTGCGGAAAGCTTCACAAAGATCCGGTTGGAAAGGCTTGAGAATTAAGCTGTTGCAATAAGCCTTCCTGCTTAAAGCATCTGCAATGACATTTGCTTTGCCTGGAGTATATTCAATACTCGGATTGTACTCTTGAATCATTTCGACCCATCGAGTCTGCCTGAGGTTGAGGTTGGGCTGAGTGAAGATATACTTGAGACTCTTGTGATCGGTGAATATATCCACTTGTCTTCCCAACAAGAGATGTCTCCACGTTATTAATGCATGGACAACTGCCGCCAACTCAAGATCGTGAGTGGGGTAGTTCTTCTCGTTGGGCTTCAACTGACGAGAGGTATAGGCCACAACTTTCTTCTCTTGCATTAACACAGCACCGAGACCTTGGAGAGAAGCATCACAGAAAACTTCAAATGGCTTGGATTCATCAGGAGGAGTCAAGACGGGAGCTGTGACTAGTTTCTCTTTGAGAGTGTTGAAAGCAACGTCACACTCAGGAGACCAGACATACTTCACATGCTTCTGGAGGAGGTTGGAAAGAGGCTTTGCAATCTTAGAGAAATTCTCAACGAATCTTCGGCAATAGCTTGCAAGACCAAGAAAACTGCGGAGCTGCTTGATATTCTGAGGAGGTTCCCAATTCACAATTGCGGACACCTTCTCGGGGTTAACAGCGATGCCCTTGGCAGAGATGATGTGACCAAGGAAAAGAACTTCATCGAGCAAAAACTCACATTTAGAGAACTTCGCATAGAATTGATACTCCCTGAGCTTGTCGAGCACCAATCGCAAATGTTTGGCATGATCCTTCTTATTCTTGGAGAAGACCAAGATATCATCGAGATACACCAGGACGAATTCATTGGTATAGGGGTTGAAGATGAAATTCATCATCCGAGAGAAAACTGGAGGAGCATTGACAAGGCCGAAAGACACGACAGTATATTCATAAGAACCAAAGCTTGTTCTGAATGCTGTCTTGGGAATATCTTCTTCACGAATGCGAATCTTATGATAACCCATACGAAGGTCAAGCTTGGAGAATACTTTAGCCCCTTTGAGTTGCTCGAATAGCTCATTGATGTTGGGAAGTGGATACTTGTTCTTGATAGTCTTCTTGTTCAATGGACGGTAGTCGACACAAAGTCGGTCCGTGCCATCCTTCTTCTTGACAAAAAGAACACCACAACCCCATGGAGAAGAACTCGGTCTGATCAAACCCAGACGCTCTTGTTCATCGAGCTGTTTCTTCAATTCCTTCAGCTCGTTGGGTCCAAGCTTGTATGGACGCTTGCAAACGGGTTCAGTGCCCGGCTCTAGTTTGATAACGAACTCAACTGGCCGGTGAGGAGGCATACCCGGAAGCTCTTCTGGAAAGACATCTTGGTACTCACAAACGACTGGAATTTGCGAGATGGCATTCAATTCGCCCTTCTCATTGAGAGAAAATAACCGAATGGTTTCATCACGAGCGGCATAAATAATCACATCCTCAGACGAGTGTGTCAATTGAATTTCCCTGGCAGCACAATCAAGTTGAGCCTTGTGCTTAGAAAGCCAGTCCATCCCGAGAATAAGATCAATATCCGAGTCACCAAGAACAACTGGTTTAGACAGAAATTTATAGTCGCCCATCTTGATGGAAACATCCGGGACACAATTATTAGATGTCATTTGCTTGCCCGGAGACACAACCTTCAACGGGATAGGGATCTTTTCCGTCACAAACTCATGCTTGGCAATAAAAGGTCTTGAAATGAAAGAAAGAGATGCACCAGTATCAAAAAGAACTTTTACAGGAATATCATTAACTGAGAGATTACCCATTATCACATCAGTAGATTCCTCCGCTTGAGCTGCATTCATCATGTTCACCTTTGCAGACCCTGGATTATGCTTGACCACTGCATTGCTGGAAGATCTGACAGGAGGAGGAGGCGGAAGGCGCCTTTGGTTGAAGCATTTGTTAGCATAGTGACCTTTCTGCTGACACTTGTTGCAAGTCACCTCTGAGAGTGGACGATGATAAGGAGCATTGGACTTTGGAGCTTGATTCTGAGACTTGTTCTGATAGCCAGAGTTGGAAGAGTTGGAAGAACCATGGCCACCTTTGTTCTTTTGCTGATAAGGCTGACGAAACGGAGGAGGAGGAGGCAACCAGAACTTCTGTTGCTTAGCTGCCACAAGTGAGGAAGAAGAAGACTGAACTGCGTCCCTGACTCTCTTCTTAGAAGCCTCACACTTGAGCTGAGCAGCCTCTTGCTTTAGTGCCATATTGTAGAATTGATCAAACTGAGTAGGCTCAACAAGAACGAGAGCTAACTGCAGATCCTCTTTAAGGCCACCTCTGAAGTGGTAGATCATGCTCTTTTCATCAGGAACGTCTTGTTTAGCGAAGCGAGCAAGTTTCTGAAACTGGATGTTGTATTGATACACAGACATGTTGCCTTGATTGAGATTGCGGAACTCCTCACGCTTGCTCTCAACAACACTTTGTGGAATGTGGTGCGCTTTGAAGTCCCGACAGAAGTCAGTCCAAGTGATCACACGACCTCCTCTGGAATCTTTGTATTGTTGATACCAATCAGCAGCTTGGTCCTTGAGCTGGAAAGAAGCGAACTTGACATAGTCCTCAGGCCTGACATTGCTACATTCAAAATGCTTGTTGATGTCCACGAGCCAATCATCGGCATCCGTGGCCTCGGCACAGTAGCTGAAAGACTTGGGCTGATTTGCGAGAAACTAGTTGAGGGTAGCAAAGTGAGGCTGATTGTTGCCTTGACCTTGATTGCCTTGATTGCCTTGCCCTTGGGTGCGTTCTTGCAAGAGTTGCAGAATCATCTGAGCATTGGCGTTGGTGGCTGCCATGATAGCTTGCCATGCCTCCGGAGGCGGAGGTGGTGGCGGAGGGTTCGCTTGACTCCCTTCATTGCGATCCGGATTCTGACGCGTTGGCGGAGCCATCCTGAAGAGGGTGACATCCGTTAGCATCTTGATAAAGTAGATAAGTAGAATCAACGGATAGAAATTGCAACATATAGTCTTCACAATAAACTTCGAACGAGGATGAACGAATGAATTCCGTAGTAAATCATCACACTTCCATAAGTTGAGAAGCCACTTATAAAAGATATGGAATCAACATATGACTTAGAAGCAACTCGAATACCACAATACAAAACAAAACAAAGTATTGGCTTGCAGAATAAGCCGGAACAAACATATGATAGAGGTTTCGTCCGAAGTTTTCATGGTGGGGCCCACACGGGCTCAATCGTACAGCACCATCATGTACAAGGCTGTGCACATGACATACGAAGCGTCCCTGAGTCGGCATAGCCAAGGACTCTTTAAGACACTACGAGACCACTGTAAAACCAACCGTGTACAGGCGGACCACTAGACGTCGAACCCCAATCTCATATCATGCGTCTGTCGGAAAGATATCCTAAGGCTACTTGAATTCCCACTTATAAACTCCCGAAACTTTCTGGTTATGCAATCTAGTGTTGGGGATACAGGGGACACAAAATATATCACCCAAACTAGCAATCCCTAGATCCAGCTGTATCCATCCGTCAACACATAACCAAGAAACCTTCAGAAATCGTTTACCTCAACCTTCGAAAAACATCCGTTATACAAGTTATGGCAATACTCCCGAACTCCCACCCCAGTACTGGGTGGCGTCGAGGTGATCTCACCAACAACTACATAAAAGAGATTTCGATGTCGGCGAAACTCAGGTATTCCAGAACTGCAACGATAAAATTGTGACGACAAAACCTCGGAGCTCAACTCCCCGGGACACTGCCACAACCCCTAAATGTCAGAAGGCACCAAGAACAATGTTCTCGTCACAAAACCATCGGAACGATTCCAAGATACCCGCGTGATCCTAAATTTTTTTTAGTGAAATTTGAGGAGAGAATAGTCAAAACTTCTACGTCAGGAGACCTCACCAGAGCGACGAAGGGACTGAGGAGTAAAAAGAATCCTACTCTCCGATATATATAATCCTAAGACTCAAAACATTTTTGTTCTAGACTCAACAACGCTAGCGATTCGATCAAGCAGGGGGCTCCTAAGTCGGGGATGGCTCTGATTACCAACTTGTAACGCCCACGATGCGGCTATATCTCCCACGTGTCGAGGCACGACTTAGAGGCATAACCGCATAGTTGTTTTGTCGCAAGAAGGGTCATCTTCACACAATCCCATGTAATGAACAAGAATGGGATAAAGAGTTGGCTTACAATCGCCACTTCACACAATACATGAATATAATTCATACATAATCCAAAATACAAACATATAGACCGACTACGGTCAAGATCCAAATGAAAATAAGACAACCCCAAATGCTAGATCCCCGATCGTCCCAACTGGGCTCCACTACTGATCATCAGGAAAAGACACATAGTAACGACCACGTTCCTCGTCGAACTCCCACTTGAGATCGACCCCATCATCTGCACTGGCATCATCGGCACCTGCAACTGTTTTGGTAGAATCTGTGAGTCACGAGGACTCAGCAATCTCACACCCGCGAGATCAAGACTATTTAAGCTTATAGGAAAGGAAGGTGTAATGAGGTGGAGCTGCAGCGGCAATAAGCGTATATGGTGGATAACATACGCAAAAGAGAGCGAGAAGAAAAGCAACGGAGCGGTCGTCAACTAGCAATGACCAAGAAGTGATCCTGAACTCCTACTTACGTCAAACATAACTCAGACCGTGTTCACTTCCCGGACTCCGCCGAGAAGAGACCATCACGGCTACACACGCAGTTGATGTATTTTAAATGGGTCAAGTGACAAGTTCTCTACAACCGGACATTAACAAATTCCCATCTGCCTCATAACCGCGGGCACGGCTTTCGAAAGATAATACCCTGCAGGGGTGTCCCAACTTAGCCCATCATAAGCTCTCACGGTCAACGAAGGATAAACCTTCTCCCGGAAAGACCCGATCAGTCTCGGAATCCCGGTCTACAAGACATTTCAACAATGGTAAAACAAGACCAGCAAAGCCGCCCGAATGTGCCGACAAATCCCGAGAGGAGCTGCACATATCTCGTTCTCAGGGCACACCGGATGAACACTATGTACAGCTAAAACCAATCCTCGAGTTTCCCCAAGGTGGCGCTGCAAGTGGCTCTAGTTTGGACCAGCACTCAGAGGAACACTGGCCGGGGGGTTTAAATAAAGATGACCCTCGGGCTCGCGAAAACCCGGGGGAAAAGGCTTAGGCGGCAAATGGTAAAACCAAAGTTGGGCCTTGCTGGAGGAGTTTTATTCAAGGCGAACTGCCAAGGGGGTCCCATAAATCACCCGACCGCGTAAGGAACGCAAACTCAAGGAACATAATCCCGGTATAACAGAAACTAGGGCGGCAAGAGTGGAACAAAACACCAGGCATAAGGCCGAGCCTTCCACCCTTTACCAAATATATAGATGCATTAATTAAATAAGAGATATTGTGATATCCCAACATATCCATGTTCCAACATGGAACCAACTTCAACTGCACCTGCAACTAGCAACGCTATAAGAAGGGCTGAGCAAAAGCGGTAACTTAGCCAAACAACGGTTTGCTAGGAAAGGATGGTTAGAGGCTGACATGGCAAAATGGGAGACATGATATAGCAAGTGATAGGTAGCGTAGCATGGCAATAGAGCGAACAACTAGCAAAGCAAAGATAGAAGTGATTTCGAGGGGTGGTCATCTTGCTTGCAAGGTTCTCAGAGTTGTCGAAAGCTTGATCCTCGTAAGCGTACTCAACAGGTTCCTCGTTCACGAACTCGTCTCTCGGCTCTACCCAAGACAGGAACACAAACAAACGGAACCACAATCAATCACGAGAAATGCACAAGCAACATGATGCAAAACATGTATGATATGCGAGATATGATATGCGATGCATATGCGTGCTCTGGAAGGGAAATGATGAACAAGGCAGTAACTTGGCAAACCAAGCATGCCACTAGAAAGATGAGATGATTTCGGTCGAGATCGATATAAATATCACCGGAAACGGATGCACGGTTTGCAAATGGCAAGCAAAACAAGAATGACACGAATCTGCGATTAACAGCACGATAGCACTTAAAATGCAACAGGTAACAAAGCTACAGCACTCCAACATAGCAACAAAGCGTATGGCGGTAATCTACAGGAGATGCTTAACAAAAGATGACACTGAGCTACGGCTAGATCACAACATATCAAGCTCAAACAAGCATGGCAAAAGTGCAAAAGATAACAGGATCACAGACTTAGTGAAATTACTGGACATGGCAGAAAACAACATCAGGTAGCAATGTTCAGAGCACGAAATCAACATGCTACAGGAACTTAACATAGCAAAACAAGGCATGGCAGAAACAATAATATGAGGGCATGTTGGTGAGCTTGATGCACTCACCACAAGGCAATGCATGACAAAACAAGCATACCTACAGCAAGATGGCATGTTTATGAAGCTAACCATGGCAAGAACAAGAGCATAGCATGTATGGGTCAACTACAATAAGCTTGGCAAAATTGCATATTATGTTGAGAATCTGCCAGAAATATTTTATAGCAAAAGTAGAGCAAGATTGAGTCATGCTATGGCACTCCATAATTGCAAACAAGGGCAGGAATGGATCAATTACAACTATATCTACAAAACATCCTTACTGAACATCTCCAAAATATGCATGGATCTCTCTGTAGCATCAAGTTTACATGGCAACAAAATAACAGCAGACAAAGACTTGGAGAAATCACTGTCCCTGAAATCGGAAACATTACGGAGCCTACTTTGCATGCTTGTGCTAGTCACCACAGAGATCACAAAAATACATGGTATACACCCTTGGAAAGATGGCATGGCATAGAACAAAACACATGTATAGCTCATGCCCATAAGATGCACAGATTAAATGATACAAAAATGACAAATCTCCAAGTTCTGTTAAGAACCAGAGGATAACAGAAACTAGCCCTCTTGCAACAGAGATTTGGGCATAAAGATGACCTCTAATGAACATGGTGCTATTGAACAAAATGTAGAGCATCACGAGACGAACAATTTGACATATTACACGCGCGAAACGGAGCTACATGCAAGGAGTTATACACTGTTGAACAAGGCAATTTGCTGTAAAATACAAAAAAACATAGCAATTTTG